>NW_025335391.1:84586-213605 GCF_004798865.1 Varanus komodoensis | reverse complement strand
AAGTAAGGGGATTTTGAAAAAGCCTTCGTTGAGTAGCTTTTTCCGCACTGCTCATCATCTCTGCCCATCCTAAACACATTCCAACCATCAAAACCATGCCAGGACACCAAGTTTTCCTAATCCTAACCCTACCCTGGTGGACACCCCTAACCCTAATATAGGGCTCAAGTTCCACTGAAAGTAAGGCGATTTTGAAAAAGCCTTCCTTGAGTAGCTTTTTCTGCACTGCTCATCATCTCTGCCCATCCTAAACACATTCCAACCATCAAAACCATGCCAGGACACACAGTTTTCCTAACCCTAACCCTACCCTGGTGCACTCCCCTAACCCTAATATATGGCTCAAGTTCTACTGAAAGTAAGGGGATTTTGAAAAAGCCTTCCTTCTGTAGCTTTTTCTGCACTGCTCATCATCTCTGCCCATCCTAAACACATTCCAACCATCAAAAGCACGCCCGGACACCTCGTTTTCCTAATCCTAACCCTACCCTCGTGCACTCCCCTAACCCTAAAAACCGGGTAAAATACCATTGAAAAGAGGGCGATTTTGAAAAAGCCTTCCCTGAGTAGCTTTTTCTGTGCAGCTCATCAGATCTGCCCACCCTAATCACACTCCAACCATCAAAACTATGCCAGGACACACAGTTTTCCTAACCCTAACCCTACCCTGGTGCACTCCCCTAACCCTAATATAGGGCTCAAGTTCCACTGAAAGTAAGGCGATTTTGAAAAAGCCTTCCTTGAGTAGCTTTTTCCGCACTGCTCATCATCTCTGCCCATCCTAAACACATTCCAACCATCAAAACTATGCCAGGACACCTAGTTTTCCTAACCCTAACCCTAGCCTGGTGCACACCCCTAACCCTAATATAGGGCTCAAGTTCCACTGAAAGTAAGGCGATTTTGAAAAAGCCTTCGTTGAGTAGCTTTTTCCGCACTGCTCATCATTTCTGCCCATCCGAAACACATTCCAACCATCAAAACCATGCCAGGACACCTAGTATTTCTAACCCTAACCCTAGCCTGGTGCACTCCCCTAACCCTAATATAGGGCTCAAGTTCCACTGAAAGTAAGGGGATTTTGAAAAAGCCTTCGTTGAGTAGCTTTTTCTGCACTGCTCATCATCTCTGCCCATCCTAAACACATTCCAACCATCAAAACCATGCCAGGGCACCTAGTATTTCTAACCCTAACCCTAGCCTGGTGCACTCCCCTAACCCTAATATAGGGCTCAAGTTCCACTGAAAGTAAGGGGATTTTGAAAAAGCCCTCGTTGAGTAGCTTTTTCTGCACTCCTCATCATCTCTGCCCATCCTAAACACATTCCAACCATCAAAACCATGCCAGGACACCTAGTTTTCCTAACCCTAACCCTACCCCGGGGCACACCCATAACCCTAATATAGGGCTCAAGTTCCACTGAAAGTAAGGCGATTTTGAAAAAGCCTTCGTTGAGTAGCTTTTTCTGCACTGCTCATCATCTCTGCCCATCCTAAACACATTCCAACCATCAAAACCATGCCAGGACACACAATTTTCCTAACCCTAACCCTACCCTGGTGCACTCCCCGAACCCTAATATATGGCTCAAGTTCTACGGAAAGTAAGGCGATTTTGAAAAAGCCTTCCTTCTGTAGCTTTTTCTGCACTGCTCATCATCTCTGCCCATCCTAAACACATTCCAACCATCAAAAGCACGCCCGGACACCTCGTTTTCCTAATCCTAACCCTACCCTGGTGCACTCCCCTAACCCTAAAAACCGGGTAAAATACCATTGAAAAGAGGGCGATTTTGAAAAAGCCTTCCCTGAGTAGCTTTTTCTGCACAGCTCATCAGATCTGCCCACCCTAATCACACTCCAACCATCAAAACTATGCCAGGACACACAGTTTTCCTAACCCTAACCCTACCCTGGTGCACTCCCCTAACCCTAATATAGGGTTCAAGTTCCACTGAAAGTAAGGCGATTCTGAAAAAGGATTGAGTAGATTTTTCTGCACAGCTCATCATTTCTGCCCATTCTAAACACATTCCAACCATCAAAATCATGCCAGGACGCCTCGTTTTCCCAACCCTAACACTACGCTGGTGTCTATTGTAAATGCATTCCACCTTTACCCTTACATTAGGGTTGGGGTATTGGAAATTCCCGCAAAATACATCCAATGGGCCCCTCTTTATACCCTTCCAACAACTTACCTTCTTTCTCCACAACAATAAAGGTTGCAGACCAATGACTAAAGGGAGGAAGGAGATCAGCTGGAACACGGAAGAGGTTCCTTTGCTACTTGCCCCGCGGGTTGGGAGGACCAGCTCGTAGACTCCCAAGATCGGGGGTGACAGATTTCCAAAATCAACTTCAAAGGGCCAGCTCTCTAGTACCCTGATGACATCTCTGAACCAGGCTATACTTGCTTGGGAAATGGGAGAAAGGAGCCATCTCTGTGCGAGAATGAGCCTTCCGAAGAGGCCACATGGCCTCCTTTATTTATTTGCTTGCTTGCTTGCTTGCTTGCTTGCTTGCTTGCTTGCTTGTTTAAAATTACGCTTTTTCCCATCCTTTCACCCTTCATTTAAAAAATGCACTAAAAGAATACATCAAAGTATTGCAAAACAGCAACTTCACAAAAGCAGCATACAGGCCTGGGAAACAAAGGGGTGTTCCGTGCACTTTGTGAGCTTCCCGGGCAGAACATTCGAAAGCTATGGGGCCACCACCAAAAAGACTCCCTTACCAGCAGCCAGGTGGAGAGACCGGCGATGGCTTCACGCGTCCCCTCTTCTGCTTCCTCTCTTGCCATCCCCGGCAGGTTCACCCTGCTGCCCACCGGCATCCTGCAGATCACGGGCGTGAGGCACTCGGACGTGGGCACCTACCGGTGTGTGGCGAGCAACATTGCCAACACGCGCTACAGCCAGGAGGCCGCGCTGAGCATCAGCGGTGAGCGTTCGGTTTGTCACGGTGTGGGCGGCAGCTCAGCTCCTGGGTCCCGTGGGGAATACTTTGGAGGGGGGCGTCGGACCACTTCTCCAGGACACACAGGTGATGCAGCTCGAGTGAGGATGCTGAAGCCCCTTTGGTCGCACCAGGTGTGGCTGGATTTGCAGGATAACTGGTCCAGCTGGGGACAGTGCAGGGATGCTGAAACCCACCATGCTGGATCCACCAATCCTGCACTTGCCTTCTCCTCTGGCATGTTTTCCTCCGCCAATCAGTGCAACCCTCAGAGCAAAGTCTCTCCCAGCCTTTACCTTTGATACAACCCTGCGAGGTAGGCATGGCTGAGAAGCTACCATGTGCCTAAACGCACCCGGTATGTTTGTGACTGAGCAGAGGAGCCCTGGAGGAGCCACTGTGCAGAGACCTGGGCTTTGCTGTCACCTTCCTTCCCACAGAACGGCATCGTCAGTCCAGCTCTGCCTCCTGCACAGCCTGGTTTATGAGGACTCCTCTCCAAATATATCTCCCTGAAAATATTGTTGTCGTTGTGAGTCGCGAAGTCGTGCCCAACCCATCGCGACCCCATGGACAACACTCGTCCAGGCCTTCCTGTCCTCCACCGTCCCCGGAGTCCACTTAAGCTCACACCCACTGCTTCAGTGACTCCATCCAGCCACCTCATCCTCTGCCATCCCCTTCTTCTTTTGCCATCAATCGTTCCCAGCATCAGGGTCTTCTCCAGTGAGTTGTTCCTTCTCATTCAGTGGCCAAAGTATTAGAGTTTCATCTTCAGTATCTCCCTGAGAATATTAGCTTACATTAAAACAGGACTAGAAGCTTATAGGCAGTACCTGGAGGACCCACCAAAGCCAACACTGCTGTTGCCCTGCTGAAAAGGGCTGCTGCAGCTAAGCTCTCACGAAAACCGTGCTAGCAGCATGGGAGGGCTGAGAAACGCATAGTCCGGACGGAAGTGGGCTTCCTGACGTGGCCGATGCCTCCCTCTCTTGGCAGTCTCGGCCCCCAAGCTCTACAACGAGCCGGTGATTCTGTCCGGCCCCCAGAATCTGACCATCACAGTGCATCAGACGGCCATCTTGGAGTGCATCGCCACAGGCAACCCCCAGCCGATCGTGTCCTGGAGCCGCCTGGGTGAGTGGGGTGCGGAGTGTGAAAGGGCCCAGGAGACCCCCCCTCGCCCCCCACGGCGCTCACTGGCACGCCTCTCGCCCTCCCCACAGACGGACGTTCCATCGGCGTCGAAGGAATCCAGGTCTTGGGCACTGGCAACCTCATGATCTCGGACGTGTCGGTGAAGCACGCCGGCGTTTACGTCTGTGCCGCCAATCGGCCCGGCACGCGCGTGCGCCGCACGGCACAAGGCATCCTGATGGTGCAAGGTGAGCCTGGCGGTGGGCGGGAAGCGCCAGAGCCGGCGCAGAGTTCTTTCTGTCTGTCTGCCTGTCTGCCTGGGCTGCTGTCCTGCCCCCTCCTTGGGCCTGCATGAGTGAGAGCAGCACCACCTGCGACTCTAGAGGGTGGGGTTTGGGGGGCATAACTTGAATGCAGAGAGGAGAGTGTGCTTCTGAGCATGTGCAAAGGGCCCCTCCAGCAGCAGGTGCCCACAGCCTTCACCCCTACCCATTCATCTGCCTGGCAGACACAAAGCACAGGCGTATCATGGTCCGGTTCCGCCTCCGGATTTGGGGCTGCCACCCCCAGTGCCACTGGCTAGCTTGGCTGGGGCAGATGGGGGTTGCGGCCCCACCACTCCTGCAAGAGAACAAGCCCCCCGACAGTGGGGCAGGCACCCCCGACTCACTCTTGCTAGCTGCAGTTGTGCCCGTCTGCAAAGCAAGGCTGCACCATCTTTTCTGGCCAGTGCAGGAGCTGCCACAGCACCCGTGTCCCCCTGGAAAAATGGACAATTGCTCCTGCAGACACCCCATAACCAGCCAGTCACAACCCTCGTGGGGCGCGGCCCACAGCCAGCACGAGCCGCTGCGGGGCAGCCTGGCTGTGTCCTCCCCTTACGGCCAGGCACCAAGTCCCCGAAACGGACCCCATTTCGCCCCCCCCTTCCCCGCCCCGAGCACCCGCTCTGCTTTCTCACCCGAAGGGGTGAGAGGCAGCCCCCAGAGCAGCCATCGATTCTGGTCCGCAGCTCGGATAAAGAGGCACGGGGTCGATTCTGTGACCCGTGTGCCGGGGACAAAGGGCCGCGGGGTGATTGATGGGGCGAGACGCCTCCTTCCCAGCGGGGGGACAGCGTCGGCCAAATGGACTTCTGCCGGCTTTGAATTTGGAAGTGGGGGGGCTGTTAACAAAGAGAGGGGGGATAATGTGCTTCAGCAGGGAGGTGCCCCCGAGATTCCTCGCCGCCCTCTCTCGGCCCGCTCTTGCTGAGGAGACAACGGCAGGGGTCAGTGGCCGTGAGTCAGACGGGGCCTGGCCGGGCCGAGGGGGCAGCCGGCCCACCCCAGCTGGGAATCGCACACTTGACTTTGTGAGGGGGAGGGTCGGAGGCCAGAGGGCACGACCCCCGCGCACATGGGCTCCCCACCTCTCTCCTCCTCACCCCACAGGGCAGGGCGGGCCATCTCCGACCCAGAGCGAGTCTGAACTCTGGACTAGGGCAGAGGCTGCGGGGGACGCACACAGGAAAGCGGGCTGGCCGACTGCTGCGGGAGCTCGGGGGAGGCAGCCCTGGCGGCTCCCAAACGGGGGGCCGGTGGGGGCAGACGGGGACACAAGCGTGGAGGAAGCAGAGACTCAGCCACCGCGGTGGCAACCGCTGCTCCTCCCAGGTGCACCGTGGAACGAGGAGGGGGCCCGGGGGCCGCTGTCGGCCAGGTTAAGCTCTCTCCGCTACCTGCACCCCCTCTGCGGCTGCTGGCTCTTTGGAGTTTTTGGGGGCCTTGCGAGTGGGAGATGCTGGGGGGCCTCCGGCCACTGAACTGGACAGCACCCTATTACAGGCATGGGGGCCCCTCTGGAACACGCCCCCCACGGCCCCTGGTTGCTTCCAGACTGCGCTTTGGCCCCCCTCCGCCGTACGGGAGGCAGGCAAGCAGGGAGGGAGGGAGGGGCTCACGGCAGCGCTGCGGTCAGCAGGGTGGGGAGGGCTCTTGGGGGTCTCCCTCCTGCCCGGCTGAGGCGGTGCAAGGGGGAGGACCATGTCACGGCCGCCGGGATGACCCAGCCCTTTGCAAGGGAGAGGCCGGTCCCCCCTCTGTGTGAGCGCACACACAATGAGGAGGGGGCCCGGCCTTTGTCTGGGGGAAAGTGGGGCGGGGGGCGTTGCTCTTTTCCCAGCCCTTTGGCGCCTAATGAGATGCAGCCCATCTCCGAAAGCTTAATGCCTCTTTTCTGGAGAGCGGCAGGCATTTCAATGTGACATCTGCCGCCACCGGCTCCCACGCTGCAGAGGATGCGGGTGGGGGAGCCGGCTCTCGGCCACGGCGCAGCTGGGGAGCGGGCACGATCCAGGCCATGGGGCCGGGGCCCGATTCCCTCCCAGCTCCACGCCCCCCCCCCCGCGGGTTCAATAACGGGTGAAGGGCCGTGTGGGTCCTTCTAGAACCAGCCCAGTGTTGGGGGTGGAAAAAGCAGAGCAGCTCCCTGATTCTGCACTGACCACCTTTGGATGGGGTGGGTGGAGAGTCACACAGGGGGGCTGGCCCCTGCCCAGCTCGCCCTCCCCTCCCTGTCTGGATCCCTCCTGCCTCTCCGTGGCGCAAGGCAAAGGCAGCACCCGGCCTTCTCCACGCTTGGCTCAACCGTCCTTCCGCTTCCCAGCTCCCCGGGGGACTCAGTGAAGCCAGACCCCCGCTCAGCTGGTGTGCTTATCTCAGATTTAAGGGCAGGCAGCCGCGGCCTTGACTCCCAGGCCCCATTCGCCTCCGCGGGGCACTTGGGCTGTGCTGCTCCCTGGCCTCACGGCCGCCAGCTCGCCCTGCTCGCCGTGAACCGTTCCTGGTTGCAGCTGGTTGCCGCGTGCCCAGCCCAGAGATGAAGGAACGCAGGGAGGTCCCGGGTCAAGGCGTGTAAACTTTAGGAAGGGCTCCACATGCAAAGCACACTGCAGATTCGGTCTTGCTCTTTAGAGGCTGCAAAGATGCTGTTTAGGATTAGAAATTTGGAGCGGCCATGTGCTGGGATTGAGAGAGGGGGGTTTCATGTTCTTCTCACGACAGAGAGCCCACCTCCTGGCAGGCTGGGCAGCTCCCTCCCATCCTCGGCCACTTTTCAAGAAAACCGTGTGAGAATTGCACGAAATGTCACTGCTCAGGAGCGGTGTGATTTGTGGCAGGCGTGTGCGACGCAACGCCAGATGATGTCCACCTCGCGGGGCTGCGTGGGGTTGTGATTGCCTTCCAAGAGAGCAGGGGAGTCCCTGCTCCGTGACCCTGGCAACCACCTCCTGAGGGAGAGGCCAGGAAGAGTGACGGAAATTACCGCGGCACATCTGCGGCCTCCGCTCGGAGGAGGGAAGAGTGGATCGGACGGGGCAAGCTGCGCCCGCAGGCAGGCAGGGAGGGAGGGCTGGCCAAAGGGGCCGGGGACCCAGCCGGAGCCCCCGCAGAGACGCGCCCAGTGGCTGCTCGCTTTGGCAAAGGCGGGCCTGTGCACACGCCTGGTTCTGCTGTCCCCTAGGATGAGCAGAGCATGCGAATCGCCCCGCCTGGTTTTGCGTGTGCAGCTTGGCATGCTGAGTCCGCCCTTGGCAAAGCTCTAGAAATTCTGACAGCAAGCAGCTGTGTGAGAGGAAAGGGAGCAGCCTGAATGGGAGGGCAGTTCGAGAGACGAGGATGGGGGCCGGAGCCTCCCTCCAGGTCCGACAGGGGCTTGCGCATGATCACAGGCGACCAGGAACCTGCGCAGTCACTTCTCTTTCTGTCCTCTTGTGAAGCCCACAGACCGGCATCATTCCACCTCGGCCGTGCTTGGCCCAGCTCTAACTGGGGAAAGGGTCCAGCAGAAGTTTCAGGTGGGCTCTTCAGTGTGCTCCTGGGACCTCTTTCTAACTCAGGCCCTCAAGACGAGCCCCACTGGATCCTCCCACCACCCCACTGTTGGCCAGCGATTCCCGCTCTGGAGGGACGATCGTTCCCTTGGCATTCAGGGGTTACTGGCTGATAGGTTTAAACTCATGGACACGCACAGCAGATTGGCAGCGCAGGCGCGACAACGCAAGGACAGAGAAATCCAAGTCGCTAAGCGATGGCAAAGCCCAGTGATGGCGAACCTTTGAGAGACCGAGTGCCCAGACTGCAACCCAAACCCGCTTATTTATCCCAAAGTGCCAACACTGCAATAAAACCTGAACACTGAGGTTTCAGTTTAGAAAAACCAACTCACGGCCAGTCCAAGCAAATATATATATATATATATATATATATATATATATATATATATCTCCTTGGCAGCGCACTGACCGGCCATGCGAAAGCTCGGACGAGTCACGGCTAATGAGTCGTGGCTTGTGACGTCATCGCTTGGCGCTGCTACTTCTTTCCGAGCGTGCGCATGGCCCCTATGTGCCCTGCTATGCGATGCTCGGCTGCTGGGGGGCCTGGCTCGCGTGCCGACAGAGAGGGCTCGCGTGCCGCAGGTTCGCCACCCCTGTGATAAACGATTGGCCTCTGAAACCCAGCACGCCTGCCGCACGTGCCCCCAATCTCACACGCGGCGGCTGCAGCAGCGCCCCTGACTGCCCCTTCTTGGTGCCCCTCAGCCCCACCGGAGTTCGTGCAATGGCCACAGTCCATTTCCAAATCGCTGGGCAGCAGTGCCATTTTCACCTGCGTGGCACAAGGTGTTCCGGAGCCCCACCTGATCTGGCTGAAGAACGGCAAAGTCCTGGCCCCCGGCGAAAATGTCAAGCTCACACGCAACAACAGGTGAGCTGCGGAAAACCGGCAAAGAAAGGAAAAGAAAAGAGAAGAAAAAAGGCACGTGGCTGAATAAAGCAGTCACCTGCTCTCCCCCGGGGAGCTCCGGGGGTCATGCTTCTGTGACGCCGGGGGATGTGCGGAGGAGCTGGGGGAGAGGCGATCCAAACTACAACTCCCAGGATACTTGGGGGAAACCTATGCCAGCTCATTAAGGTGGCGGGAGGGGAAACGCCACACTAACTTCCCCCAAAAGAGCAGCCGAGCAGTAAGGAGAGGGAGAAATCTGAAAGAAAAAAATCTGTAAGGAGACCTCGGTATCGCGCCAGGAAACGGCTGAGCAGGAAGTCCCTTCCCCATGGGCAGGGGGTGGGGGCAGAGACTCCCACCTGCTGGACAGGAGTGGGGGTCTCCCCTCTTCCGCCCGCGCCCACTGATGCGTCGCCCGTGTGTCCCGCAGCACCCTCATGATCCAAAGGATCACTCCGGGGGACGAGGCCATCTACCAGTGCATCGCCCAGAACAGCGCGGGCACCAACCAGGCCAGCGCCCGGCTGGCCGTGGCCCTGTCCAAGGAGCTGCCCAGCTCCCCCGAGGGAGTCCAGGCCACCACGCTCTCCACCACCTCCATCCAGGTGTCCTGGCTGGAGCCCCCCATGGAGGTGACGGAGGCCATCATCGGCTACGTGCTGCACATCCGCAAGGCGGGAGGTGAGTGCTCGGCGGGATGCGCCAACCCCCCGGCCCCCCCGGGAGCTGGGCTGCCCGACCCAGTCCAGCCCGTCCAGCCGGGCCGCTCCCCTGCTCCCTGCCTCCCTCCTAGTGCCGGCCGGTTCCCAAAGCCCCGTGTCCTGGGGGTCCCTTCTCCCTGTGGCTGCTGCTTGCTTGCTTGCTTGCCTGCCAGCGACCGGCGGCCTCTCGCCACCACCGCCGCCGCCTGGCTGGCTGGCTGGGGCAAGAGGCAGTGGACACGGGGTGCAGCTCCCGGAGGGCTTCTGCATGTGGCCCCAGCAGGGTGGGGCTGTGGGCCCTCAGCAGGGGCCTGGCCACCCCGGCCTCAGCCCAGCGCTGGTGCCATTATTACTATTCCTGCAGAATCCGACAGCCGGGAGCTCCAAGAGGCGGTCAGCAAAACGACCTTCCAGCACGTCTTCACCAACCTGGAGCCGTCCACGACCTACTCCATCTACCTGAAGGCGTATTCGCCGCTGGGAGCCAGCCAGGATTCAAGGCCCATCCTGGCCACCACGCTGGGCAGCAGTGAGTTGGCCGCCAGGCTCCTCTCCCCCGGCTTGCCGCGGAGCACTGTAGGGATCTGGGAACACCAAGGTGTTTCAGGGCATCTGAATGGGAGCAAAGAAACCATGAGCTGGAAGGGTTCCCAGAGGCCATCTAGTCCAACCCTGCGACTACAGCTTCCGAGCAGTGGCCATGAAGCCCCCGCTGGAGCACCTAGGGAGACGGAGAGCCCAGCACCTCCCGGGACAGTCAGCTCTGCTGCCGAAGAGCTGCTGGGAAGGCTCTGGCCCAGATCGGCCTCTCTGCCTTGGCAGACCAAAGGGCAGGGCAGATCTGCTTCGTCTTCTGCACGGAGCAGACAGGAGACAGCGCTTCTGTTCACACGCAGAGAACTGCCCTCTTGCCAAGCCTCTCTGGAGTCGACCTGACTTGGAAATGGCAGAACCTCCCAGGTATCTGAGAGCGCTAATCAGCGCTGGGGGCTGCGCTGGCTCTCGCCTGCCCCGGAGCGGCAGTCGAGCGTGACTGCACACCGGGGCAGCTTCGCTCCTCGGCGGTGACGCGGAAGGCCCCCAGCCGCTTGTGAGCAGGTCGGCTCAAGGGCAGCGTGTCCCGTGTGGCCGGGGGTGGCCCTCTCCCATTTTGGAAAGGTTCTGCAGGGCAGAGGGTGGAGTGGGGTGGGGGTGACGAAGGCAAGGGGCAGGGCTGGACAGCGTGTACTGCTGGCAATGGAAGGAGAGGCGTTTTGGCCTTCCAGGATGGGAAAAAACTGCAAAAGCTGGGAAGCCCCCCAACATTATCGGGGGTTGGGAGAAGAATGCGGCCACCAGGGGAGCCAGCGTGGGCTGGATTTGGCCCACTTGAATATGCAGATCGTCTCCTCCCAGTCTCAGAGTGACACCTAGCGTGGCAGGGCTGATGAGTGAGATTCTGGAACTGCCTTTCTAGGGAAACCTAATTAGCCGCGCCTCTGATTCCGACTTGCCAGTTTCCCTTGCACCTTTGCCCGACTGAGCTAAACATTCTTCTTTCTCTCTTCTCTTAATCTGTGGCCATACTTTTTCCCCATCAGCAACTGGGCTCAATTGTTTCAGATTTAAAAACAAGGACAAGAAACGCATTCTCGTTCCCAGCCCCTGCACTGAGGAAAAGTACAGGTCTGGGAGAAAAAATTTCTAAGGCAGCATTTCCTCTGCTGCGATAGCTTTTCTTCATAAAACACGGAGAACCTAAGCCCCTGCCTTGTGCCACCGAAAGCTACGTTCATTTGCAGCCGTAAGCGGAGCAGCCCCTTCGACGGGGCTGAGCCCCCACGGCTGAGTCCAGCTTTTTGTAGACACCCAGTCCCACCACAGCCCAGGGCAGACGGGTGCAGAGCAGCGGGGGACGCCGCCCCCTTCCCGCCACTCACCCACGCTCCTCTCCCCAGTCCCGGCAGCACCGGGCTTCTTCACCAAGATCCTGAATGCCAGCGCCATCCACGTCTTCTGGGAGCTCCCGGCCCGGCCGGGCCAGATCGAGGGCTTCAAGCTGTACCTGCGCAAGCTGCCCGGCACCCACTACGAAGGACCCCAGCTGCTGCCTGGCACGGCCAACTCCTTCACGTTCGGCGACTTGGGTGAGGCTTCGGCTTGCCTGCTCGGGAGGGCTGGCCCGGCTCTGCAGCAGAGCCCTCTTTCCTGTGCGGACGGAGGGGCCGTCGGCTCCCAGTCCTCCCAGTAAGATCGGGGTCTGTCTTGGCACTGCCATGTGGCCAGGCTCCTGGGGACCAGATGCCAGGCCAGAAGTGGGTGGCGGGTCCGAAGGCAGGCGGCCTGTGGGCTACCTCACCCCCTCAGCCTCCGCTCCACTCCAGAGGCTCCACTCCCGTCTCCAAACTCTGCACGCCCCGTTCGGTCACACAGGCCAGCTCGGCCACACTCTCACACGCACGCTCAGCGTTCGCCCCCTCAAGGAGGCCTTTCCCTTTGCCTTCCTCCGGATCCCCCCTTCCCTGAACCCAGCGCACTTTGCTCAAGAACCTATCGCTCCAAATCCCAAATGGAGGGCTGCCGCTTCGAACCCCAGCCCACCAGCGTGAAATGGCACCTGACAAACCGAAAAAGCGGTGCCCCCTGCAACCACAGCCTAAAGTGGTACAGTCTGTTCCACCACCCTCAGGGCTCTACCACCTCCTCCGAGGAGCAGAAACAAGGAGGAGTGGTTTAGCGTTGCTGGTCTTTCCACGTGGCTTTGAATCCCCCCATTTCCTGGCCTTCCACTCTCCTTGCTTCCCCAGGGCTCCTTAGAGACGGGCATCCCTGCTAGCACCCCCCCGCCCCACTGCCCAGGCACAGCGCCCCCTAGTGCTGGCTCCTAGCAACCTGACCTGGCAAACCTCTGCTTCCCACCGCAGAGCCCTCCGCTACTTACGAGATCAAACTCCAGGCCTTCAACGGGAACGGCGACGGCAACAGCAGCGTGAGATTTGTCTCGCTCAAGGAGAACTCTGAGCGGCTGGGTAAGGGCTTGGAATGAGTGAGGCCGCCCCACACGCACAGACACACATCCTGACAGGTGTGTCTCTGCCGCACGCAGGACCCAAGCGTGGAATTCGCAGGCACAGACTGCTGCTCCAGGGTCGGGGCAGGGGCAGAAAGAGCATGCCCGGCCCTCGCCTTTGGGCTGGTGTCACGCGCCAAACAGGCCCAAGGGGGCTTTAGCCGGATCCTGCAGGACGCTTCCCGTGTCCTGCTGCATTGCCACCGCCTCCCCGATCCCTCTTTTCCTAGGCGGCACCCCAGCACCCCACAGAAAACGCCCAGGAGAGGTAGGGCCGCTGCCCAGCTTTGCCCAGCTTGCCCTGCCCCCCTCTGGCCCACCCTCCCCGTCCCCCTGCTCACATGCCCGCTTCTCCCCACAGACGCCAACTCGGTTTGCCAGTGCAGCCAGGACGGAGAAACCTCCCTCGCCGGCATCGTGGTTGGGGTCCACATCGGCATGGCCTGCATCATATTCTGTGTCCTCTTCCTTATGTTCGGCTACCGCAAGAGGTGAGCATTCAGAAGCCCGTGGGAACCGTTTCGCTTCGACCCGCCGGCGGTCCTGGCAGTGCTGAGAAGCGATCACGCTTCGCCGGTGCCTGTCCCACCTGGAGCGAGCGAGAGCAGGGCCCTTGCTTCCTCAGTGCCCTGAAAGCTGCCACGGGGCACCATGGCCTAGATTCCTGGTGAACGCTCACCTCTGAGCCTGCATGGAGCTGGGCACACGTGGCTCTTAAGAGCCACGCAGATGCAGGGCCCCAGGTGTGTCCCTTGCAGGCACACTTCCCCTCCCAGCATCCTTGACTTCCACCAAGCAGCTCACATTGACTTTGCTCGACTTGTCCCAGGATGCCATGCAAAGCCGCTTCCATGGACTCCCCGTGCCTCCCTGCTGCTCAGATTTTTAATGTCCCCTTTGCAAGCAGAGGTCTGAGTGTTCCCTGACCCCCTGGCCCTTCCAAGGATATGCACAGGCTTTCAGGCAAGCTGGGAATTCAGAACAAGAGAGTGATGCTAGGCTTCCAAGCCACCGTCTGGGAAAAAAGGCTTCAAACCAAGACCACGTTCCCCTCAGCCCCTCTCCGTGCCTTCCCAACAGTCTGTTCTGCAAGAAGGGGATCCAGGAAAGCTGGACGGTTCCACAGGGCTCAGAGCTGGTCCAGACCACTTCCCGGGAACTTCCCCGATCCCAACGCAAGCCAGAGAGTGGGGCCAAACCCTCGGAAATGGTGGAGCTGGTCACTCAGGTAAGCTGGTCTGTGTGTGTCTGTACATAGGGCAGAGGTCTTGGTGCCCTTGTCTAACTGGGGAGATGTCCTGCTGGCACTGAGGTGCTTGGGAGGAAGGCGGCCGAGTCCTGCCGATCTTGCAAACGGGGACCACAACTGGGCCTGGCCACGGGGCCCAGCACTGCAGGGGAGGGTCTCTGGGGCACATGGGAAAAATGAAACACAAAAACCCGTCTGTGGCATTTTTATGGAAAGCTCAGCCATACAAGGTCTTGAGAAACTTGAACACTGGGCTGAGCTGAAAGCCACAGAATGGGATTCGATAAGGGCAAGTGTCAAGTCCTCTACCCGGAAAAAGACACCAAATGCTGCCGTGCAAGATGGGGAATACGTGGCTCAACAGAACTGAAGAAGAAAAAGATCTCGGAATAATTGCGGGCAATAGGCTAAACATGAGCCAACAATGTGATGCAGCCGCCAAAAGGGCAAATGCTATTTTGGGATGCGTTAACAGAAGTATTGCTTCCAAATCACAAGAAGTATACTCCTCACTAGTCAGACCTCATCTGGAATACCGTGTCCAATTCTGGGCACCAAAATTTAAGAAAGATGCAGGTAAATTAGAAAGGGTCCAGCAGAGGGCAACAAAAATGATCCAGGGTTTGGAAACACTGCCCTGTGAAGAGAGACTGAGGGAACTGGGCATGTTCAGCCTTGAGAAGAGAAGGCTGAGAGGGGACATGAGATCCCTCTAGAAGTCCCTGAAAGGCTGTCACAAAGGGGAAGGTCAGTATCTCTGCTTGCCGATGCCAGAGTGTAGGACAAGGAAGAATCAAGTCAAGTTGTGACAACCCAGATTCAGGCTGGACATCAGGAAAAGCTCCCTCGCTGTCAGAGCAACACAACAGTGGGACCAGCTGCCTGGAGAGGTGGGGGGCTCTCCCACACTGGCGACATTCAAGGAGAAACTGGGCAGCCATCTGAGCGGGATGGTGTAAACTGGTGTCCTGCAACTGCAGGGGTTGGACTCGATGGCCTTCATGGCCCCTTCCAACCCTACTGTTCTATGGTTCTAAGATAACCCCCCTCCAGAAGGAAGAGCCCTCCCTCTGAGATGCTAACTTGGCACCTCTAAGAGGGAAGAGCCCTTGGCCTCAACTGAATCCTGAGCAAACGCGGTCCAGTTTACCTATGGAAGGGGGAAATGGTGGCGCCTTTAAGCACCCTCCCAACCCCTCGTGTGGAACACAGCGGGTTCTGTGGGGCAGCAGACACGGGCTGCGGGGCTCGGCTGGGGCAGGGCTTCCAGGGGCCGCTAGCGCTGATGCCGCTTGCTTTCTCCCCGCAGAATCCCCCCTCCTCGGATGGAGTCACCAGCCACGACGCCCCCCAGTTCGAGGTGACCGTGGAGCGCTGCCTGCCTCCCCCGCCCAGCAGTTAAGCCTCGGCGGGGCGCGGGGCAGGGAGCGCCGGGGCAGAGCCACGGTGGCCGCTCTGCGGGCCCGGCCTCCCTTCGCCCCAGGGCATGCTGCCGTCCAGCAGCTCGGCCATAAACCTCCGAAGAATCTACCTCACCTCCACCGGACCCAGTGGCTGGCCCAGTCGCCGCCCCAGCCTGACCCCCCGGCTGTCCCGGATTCTCTATTTTTGATACAAATGCCAAACTACCTCAACCTGCCAGCCGCTCTGGCTGCCAAATATGCCCCCCCTCCCTCGCCAAACCGGGGTGCGGGGGCACTGCCAGAGAGGGGAACCTGGACCGGTTTTCCGTGGCAGCTGGAAGATTCCCGGGAGCGAAGCTAGAAATGGGGGGGCGCTTTGCTCCTCAGCGCTGAGGTGGGCACCGCCCCGCCTCCTCCTCCTCTACACAGTGCCAAAACAAGGCGTTGGGAGGGGTGGGGGTGGTTGAGGCCCCCCCACTGATCCCTGGTGAGCAATACCCTCCCTTCCAGGCGGGTGAGGATTGGCCCCTTCTGACACCCCCACCCACGGTGCCTGGGAGCAGCATACCAAATATCGCCAAACCAAAAGCAGGAGCAGCAGCGAACCCCCCACCCCGCAAATGTCCACCACCAAGGGCCCCCTTTGCCCCCTCCCTCCGTCATGAGGGGCAGGGGGTCGCTTTGTCCACCCCCACCCCATGTCCTATCTCTGTAGCTTCTTTCGCTGCTTCCTACAGAGCGTCTTTTGCGTCGCAATCCAAATATTTTTAAAGAGGAGTCACAAAAGTTGCTGAACTACTTTCCAAAGATGTAGAGCTTTAAGTGTACATGGACAGAGCCGCAGCGTTCCGTGTTTCTCCGAGCGGGAGCGGGATGCCCGCGGGCGCAAAGACCACACTGGCCCCACGCCCTGGAGCCTTGGGGCTCTTCAGCCAGCCAGGCAGGAGAATGCTTGCGGAAGAACCCAAATAGACCCCCAGGTTGCCTTCAGGGGACTCGACCCCCGGAAGGTGGGACTTCGAAGCATTGGGCTGGCATCCGAGCTGCCTGGCTCCAAATTATACCCCATTTTGAACCGTAATGTTCTCCAAGAGCAGAGTCAAACTGAAGAGCCTCAGGGCTGCGGGCTGCGGTGCCGCACTCGGGTCTGGGGACTTCACGCTGTTGCTACGCCCGTGTCTCTCTCCTCCTCCTCGTCCTCCTCACCCCTTTTCTCCCTCTTGCCAAAGCTGCCCCCCTCTCTCTCTCTTCCTTTTCTCGGACACCAAAGCTGGCATGACAGGGCAAGGTGACGGTGCTCTGGACACTCATTCCCACCCTGCGAGGCACAGAGGGGCCAGGAGTGAGTGTGCGGGCACAGGGTGTGGTGCATTTCCCACAACTGCCCCACTCTTTCCGGTCCAGTCTGTCTGCTCAAAGGGTTCCCGACAGACCTTCTTCTGCCACGAAGGAGCAGGGCTGGGAGGACGCCTCCGTTGATCTTCGCTAAATGTGGCTCTTTTGGGTCACAGAAGCAACGGGATGGCCTTCTCGCCACAAGTTCACCCACCGACACCTGATCAGTAGTCTGATAATAAATTTTTTTGTCCAGTAACAGGAGCCTGGGTGTTACTAACCAGTAAACCCTGCGACCTGCTCCATTTGGCCAAAATACAGCCCTGGACCACCAAGGTTCTGCCCCGGTCCCTCCAAATCGGCTGTACACCTGAGTCATTTGACCTTGCATTCTGGCCCTTGAAAGGAAACCGTCGATTCTCGTGTGAGCCGTGCCAAAAAAAGGGCCATCTGGACAAACCCCGGCAGAAGTACCCCCAGCTTTGTTCATGCGAACACAGAGAGACCCAGGTCCTGCCAGCTCCCTTCTGTCCACTTCCCTTCCTGCTTTTGATTTGCAGCTCATTCACAGAAGGAAAAGCACAACCAGGCAGCCAGAGACGATGTGAGAGCGCGTTACTCTCCTCTTACACGAGTGACCTCAAAACCCGCCTTCTCTGGGTTCTCTCTGTGTGTGTGCGGGGAAAAAAAACCATCCATCCAAAGTTTGTGTACAAAAAAAAGAGAGAGTACCAATAGGGTAACTCCATCCTGAAGTTTTTCTGTCCCCACTTTCACCCTAGTTTCTTCTCTAGGAATCATAACCAAAATTCCCCCTTTCCCCCACCAAAAATATGAAAAAAAACAAAAAACAAAAATACCCGAACCCTTTTCTTTTCAATTATTTTTAGTGCTTTAGGCAAAAATGTTTTCTAGCTGAAAAGAATTTTTCCACCTCCCTTGGATAGACAGTGGCTCTCGAACAGCAGGGGGCCACACAGTGGTTCCACGTGAGTCCAGGGGCCTGTTAGAGGCCAAGGACAAAGGAGAAAGATTCCAGTGTTGGCCACGCCAAGGCACCAAGACATATTCCACCCCACCATTGCCCGCAACGCTCCAAGAGTAACCAAAGGTATGTCCAAAACCAGTGGCTGCAGCCAACATTCAGAGATGCCCACCGGTGGCCTACACCGGGCCACACAGGCAAAAAAAGCTTTCTCCCGCATACATTACCCCATGGCTTTACGCACCCACAGAAATGACATTTCAGCTAAGTATCCTTGAAGCTGCAGCCCTTTGAATCTAGGCTTTGCTTTCCGTGAAAGGCCAAGCAGCCATTTCCTCTCGCCCCACAAACCACGCTCTCCACACCTGAAAGGCGTCGTGGGGCTACAGTGTTGATTAAAAGCTCCTTGTCCACAGGTAGGGCCGAACTGCCTGTACACCCAGCTCCCTGAGAGGTTTGTTTCCACAAGCACCACACTGCAGGGTCCCTATATTCAGGGCATTTTATTCCTACCTCACATCCTAAAGTTCTCCCAATTAAAAGCCATAACATTGTCCCTCGTGGGCTTCTTCGGCTCACAAGATCGTTTTCAACCCATAGGTTCTTGTTCAGTCGTTGCCAGAGCCCAGCTTGAACAAAAGATCCCTGGATCTTATTACCAGCATCTTCTAAAATATTTGGGGAAATCCTTACTTCTCCCAGAGGTCAAAAAGATACAAGCTCATCCCCTCACACTGGTTCTGTAGGTTATAGCCTGAGCCAATGCAGTGTTACCCAGAAGAAAATCTTACCAATTTCAGAGGAATCTTTCCCATTAGGAAATGCCCACAGATTTTTTTTTAAAGTTTAGGGCCCTCACAATGTCCAACTTCACCACCATCTTCCATTGCCCAATTCCTGTTTGGCTTGTGAATACATTCCTCCATATATTCTACCTAAAGTACTGTGCATGAACAAGATCTTTTGCCTGAAAGTTGGTTTAAACCAGACCATTGCAAAACTTCCAGGAATTCACCAAGGCACCTGCAAATAGGCCAGGCAGATCCTCAGATGGGAAAGCTCTTCCGGTGAAGAGCACAAGGGGCTCCTCCGTTTTAAGCTGACACACCAAACGACGACAGCTAAGTAGAGAAAAGCAGGAACAGGGCTGTTGGCATGCAGTGACTGATTAAGCTCACAAAAGGCCTTAAAGCCTTTCTCAGCCTTTTCCAGACCCAGGGATGACCGCATTTTAAACTTTGGTGACCACCTAGAAACCGGTGTGTGTAAGAGTCATTTTCATAGTACTTCAGCTTTGTACCAAAGCATCTCCTGAAAACTAAGTCTAGCATCTAGCTTTTGCATATTTTGGGGCATTATGCCACCTGAAGACTGCAACCGTTCAGGGATGCCAACAAACTATACCCAAAGAGATATGAGCAACTGTAACGGAGGTGCCCACATAACTTTAAAGACTGTGAAATGTTTAGCTTAAGGGCTAAAGTCGAAGGCGGCGACACAATGCTCCTTTCCCCAGTGGGAGCCACTGCAGCGGCACTGCCTGGCACCCTTACGGCAATTGCATTTTCTGTAAATCTGGAACTGAGGTCTAGCAAGCTGCCCCCTTAGCAACATTATCTTGCTATGTCAGTGAAAGCCACCTCTAGGCTTGACCGCTTAACTCAAGACCTGTGAATAGTTCCCGTCTCTTTAGAAAGAATCCACCCCAGAATAGGCAGCATGTCCTCCGGAGGTGCACGAGATCTGCTTTCCAAGAATTGCACATCTGATATGTTTCTATTTCAAGGCACAGATTAAAAAAAACCTGTGCAACAACATGCTGCTGGATAGATCTTCCATAATCATGGCATTTCATGAAACCTATTTTCATATTTTATACATGGCACAGAAATAGATTTTGCCAGACGTTCCATATACGTGCATACTCTACAAGAAATCTTTCTTGCAACTAAATTCCTTTTTCCATTCCATTCTCAAATCCTTTGGCTTTTAAAAATACGTTTGAGACTTGCTTTAGAAAATCCCAGTTTTTTTCCTGCATTATCCTTGAATCCAAAAGGGCTCCTGAAGTTACACCAATCAGAAATGATGGAATCTGCCTCTGGCAAAATTCCGTCCATCTCACAAAGTAAAAATCAGCTGCCTGATTAATTGTGGACACTTTTTTAGTCTATCAAAACATTTTGGATCAACCAACTGAACATTGCAACCCTAAGCATCTATTAGACAGGTATTCTATCTTCCGAAAATCTGCAAGATTGGAACTAAGGCAGGGCTGTTTCCAGTTCTGGGAAAACAAACATTCTTTCAGCTACCGGAAGCATTATACCATACCATCAGTTATCTCCCCTTTCCCTTCACTTCAGCTCAGCAGATAAATCCAGGCACATTAGTAACATATAAAAATATTACTGCCAAAGAAGCGCGACCACTTCAAATGCCAGTTTTTAACCAGTTTACACATGCAACATTAACAAGTTATGGCTTAAAAGAAAGAAAGAAAAAGCAAGTCAGGCTGTATTTCAAAGCTTGTCTGCCCAGAGATTTTAATTCACCATAGCTGACAACACAAGGAAGTTAATCTCGTGCCTGCTTCATTTAAAATTGGTGCCAACACAAAGATGTACTTTTCCCATGATGGCCAAACGGAGCCAATGGGAATAGAACAATGCCCAGTATTGTTGCTTCTGACCCATATTTAGCAGAACACGACAAATAAGCACCTCTGGTCCAGATGTGATGCTAGGCAAATTTGGGCAGAGAAAAAGGACTACAATTCCCAGCACATTGGCAGTTGTAGGCTTTTTTTCTGCCTAAATACACAGTGGTGCCCTGAGAAACAGATGCTTTGACATGAATGAACAAGCACACAGGGTTTTCCCCCCATTATTTTCTTCAGATATTTAACATATTTCAACCTCTTTGTGTCCGTAATACATACCAATGTAATGGAGATGGCGTGATCGGCCTCACTGCCATTTTTTGAGCCTGGCCTCTGCCCCCGATGAACCACTGTGAAAGGAACTATCTATTAAGGAAAAAATGGCTAGTACCAATGAGATGAAGAAATGCTTTTGAACCTAAAGAAATTGTTTAAAATGTGTGTTTGGTGAAATGAAGAAATGAGCTTTAACAAGGTGTGGCCAGGGTCTGCCCAGAAGATTAATTATTGGAGAAGGGAGACGCCCTCGCCATGGAAAAGCTACCATCCGATGCAAGAGAGACAGTACGGACCAAGGGTTGATGGAGAAGAACGGAAAATAAAGGATCGGTGGGAAGAAGTGGGTTGTGCTGAGGAGTTGAAGAAAGGGGAATTAGAAACTGACCAAGAAACTCCACTCTTATCACCCTTCCCCTTCAGGGCCCAGTGCGTACGATCAGAGAAACACTCACGATTTTAAAACCCCACAGTAGCTGCTCACTTTTCTAACAAAGAAAACCAAGGAATTGGGGTGGGGGGAACATAAAACAGACTTGCTGTTTTGTTGGCGGATTGTCACAGTATTATTTTCCCTCAAATTGGTTTGCAAAACTTATTCTAACATTCGCTCCTATTTTTGGATATTGATTGGAGATTTTAGAGTGGGGGTTTTTTCTGGGGGAGGAATGTGAAAACACTAGAGCTGATACGTTGCATTATCAGCTTACCATTCCTCACTGTTGCTGAAGGCAATGCTTTTCTTGAAGATTGAGAAAAGCAAAGCGACCCAAGCAGTCTGCATTCTGAAAGCAGGAGGTCAATATTTGAAAAGTCCAAAATAACTCCCTAATTAGAGAGGTTCTCCCCACCCCAAAGAGTGCATATTTTGTTTCTGTTTGGCATCTGAAAAAAGGGGAGTGGGAACCCTGTCAGAAGAGTTTCTTCCCACAGCTGTCCCCACAGGCAACCCCCCCCCCCCCCAAATTCACAGCTTGATTCAAGCAGAAGCAATCACTGAGGGTTTTAAAACCGTGAGGCTTGCCGTGCTGATGTCCGGAAATCTTTCTTGTGTTGAAAATTAAAAACGAAGTGGAAAAATGGCTCTGGGGTCCGGTCATTTCTTTGGTCAATGGAATCATACACATTAACAGCATTTAACATGGGGTAGAATGTGAACCAGCACATGGAAACGAACGTGGCTGCGAGAACAGAAGACAGGTAGGTGCTCATGCCAGCTCCAACAGGTCTACCCAGCCCAGCACATGCTTCCCACAGTGCCACCAGTGGATCCCACTGGTTCCCAGTGACGGGTCATACCTGGGCAGGCTGCCACCGAGGCCAAAATGACAGCACTCACGCCTCTGGCTCCGTGCCACGCTTTTCACCGACGGGCCGCGACCGAGGCTCTCCGTGGCCAGCAGGAGCATCGATGCCGCCCTTCCAAACAGAACCAAATTCCCGAAAAGCTGATTTTTTGAGTTGGACCAGGCAAAGGGTGCTCCCCTCCCGTTTATCAGGGATGCCAACTTCCAAGCACTCGCAAGGACCTCCCGACGGAGAGGGTCCGCGGCCCGTTTTTAACCCCGAGAACCAGTGCACGCAGAAGGTCCAAGCCACATCTCCAGTTCGAAAAAGCTCAAAAAGAAGGGCTAGGAGCCTGGTGAACTGGCGGCACAGAGCTTGGGGACCCATCATCTTGAGGTGTGGGCTCTTTCTGGGTGAGCAACAGCGGTAGGACCTGCTCACAGCGACCAATCCTGCTTAACCAAGCAGGACACATGGTAACCACAGAGCGGAAGTGGTTGCTTTGGGCTTCTGGGCCCTGGAACACACAGTTGCCATTTTAAGATTTGGCTCCAAGATAACTCCACCAAAACAGCCACATCAAAATGTATAAACCATTCCTTTCTTTATTAAACATAGCTTGCAAGTGATAAATATTACAAAGGTTTTTTTTAATCTTTTCTCCAAAAATTAGCTTATTATTATTTTTTTTAATCAGGTCACTGCATAATCAATTGGCAATATTTAAACAGCTTTTCTTCTTCTTCTTCTCCTTTTAAACCAGATTCAAAAACACAATGCGGAAAATAAAAATAAAAAGCCCTCTTAAAATTGTGCAAAAGGTCTGGTTTCCCATCCGAGCCACCCTTCCTTCCTTTCCAAGACTTCAGCTGAAACCTCCCCCCACCCAGGCCACTACCCCTCCCTCCTCCAAAATATCTAAACTCGGCTCTCTTCCCACCCCCAGTGTGGTGGTGCCGAGATCCCGGACGGAGCCCAGCTTTGCAATTCAGTCTGAACACTCCATGCCTAGCACACACGGGCACTGAATGCTGTGAGCAGGCAGGAAAACTGAAGGCTGAGGGAGGATCTTGCCAAAGGTTTGTGGGAAGGAGGGGCAGCATTCTTCCTTTGATTGTGGGCTGGGGCCGCTTTCACAGGCTCTTGGCCCAAAGACACCCTCAACAGAGAGAGCCAGTGCTGGCATGCGCTCTGCCCATGTAAGATATCGGGTTGTGACACAAACCGAACTGTGGTCCTGCCCCCAGAATCACAGCCATCCTTACCAGTGCCTGTGTTTCACCTGTAACAGCCTGAGGGGCAAACCCATGATGCCAAAGCCTTCCGATGGGAGGAGGCGGTCCAGCATGGAGGGGCAAGAGGGAAGGCCAAGTGGGGAGATGGGCCCTGTAGGAAGTGGCGGCCGGTTGTCAAGACCCGGGCAGGCCCTTTGGCAAGCAACGGCGCGCTTTGGGGTCGAGGCCCCACCCAGGGCAAGGGGGGCAGGGCAGAGAGGTGGGGGAGGCTGCCAAGCTGCATAGAAAAGGGCCGTGGGGGCACGAAGCCAAGAGGGAAAGTCTCCGGAGCGGGAACTCACTGGGAACCAAAGGAAAGGCGCGATCCCTTTTCCCAGGCGGGGGAAGCGTGCGGGCCGAAGCTTGCCCCACTCCACGCACAGCACAGCTGAAGACTCCAAAGGTGGCCAAGAAGATCCTGTTTCGGTGGGCAATATTTTATAAGGGCAGGGGCATGGGGAGTGAAGGAGCACGGACTGGGCAGCGATAAGTGCTGGAACCCACATCTGGGGGGCTGGACTGGGCCAGGGGAGCCTTTGGGCTATAGCCAGGTGGCTAGCGGCTTTGGCTGAGGGAGGGGCACAGATCGCCAAGCTGGCTCCTCCGGGCCATTCTCAGGGGCCGGGCAAAGACGCCTGCACACAGGTGGACCCCTGAGGCTCCACACAGGATGCCTTCTTCAACTCCAACCGTTTGCTAGTTCCAAACCATCTTTGATGAAGAGGTGTAGCCTTTTCTTAGAAGCCTAGGGTTATTGGTTTAAAGGGAAAAAACTGGTGGCAGGGATGAAGGGGCTGTGGAGTTGCGTGACAAGCCATGACGGATGTGCACACGCACGCACGCACACACGCACACACGTGCTGGAGGCTAAAATGACAGCCCCTGCCGTGGGTGCCTTCTTGAACATACAACTGTCACGAGGACTAGAAATTTGACCACAGGTATTAAAAACGAGCAAGATGCAAACTTCTCAAGATGCCGAAATGCTGCACGAGATGCTGGTGCCAAAAGGAGTAGAGCCTCTCAGAAGTACCTCAGCCAGGTGCCTCCTCTTGGTTCCTGACACATTCTCCAAAAATGCAGGAAGCCTCACGGGTCAGGGAGGCTCCAAGACGGGCTGCAGCGAACGGTGAAATGGTGCCATCTTGGCCCGACTGCCAAGATGACCGTAGGGCTAATTTCAAAAGGGGACCTGGCATGCTGTTAAGGTGGGAGGAGGGTCCCTAAAGGCTGAGCATGGGCTCTTCTGACAGGGTGGAAGAAGGAAATTTCAACTCTGCAAGGCGAAGGCTGCTTACAATGTTCTCACAGTCCGTCCTTCCTAGAAGAGGTCTGAAGGACCAGACAAAAACACAGGTTTCCTCGCGCCCAGTGGGTGTCCAAGGCAGCACAAAAATGCCCCTCCAAGGGAGCCTACGGTGGTTTTTGTCCCACAGGGCAACTGAAAAGGAGCGCCTCTTACATCAGACATTCGAGCGCTGTGCTGATGGGTCCGAATGGTCCGACCACTGGTGTTCCGCGGTGCAAGATGCGCCTCTGCCTACTTAACGGAGCCCGTTATGAAGGGGATGGCCACACAAAACACAGACGGTGACCAACCTGAACTGCGGTAACTTGTCACAGAAGTTGCCCATACGCCGGCAGGAGAGATGCTTTGTTTAAAAACAGAACACAGAAAAGCAGAGATAACGAGGAAGCCAAATCCTGAGCGCCTATCAGGGTGGGTGGGTGAGTGGAAATACCAACAGCAGCCCTAACTAGGGGGTGATCCCGCATGCCTTCGGAACTACAGAAAGCTGACATTTCCCCCGGGAGGGAAAGGGGAGATCCCAAGCAGGAGGGAAAGAATCAGAGGTGGAAAAGGCTGCAGCCAGGAATGACGGAGAGGAGCCGAGACGTGCCTGGTGGCCAACAGGTGGTGGGTCAAACAGTGCAGAGAGGGGGCCCCCCTTAGAAAAATCGCTACAGGGGACTCCACCTGCCCGCTGTGGGCTCGTCCCATCTGCCCAAGGAAGCCTGCTGCTAAATGCCAAAAGAAACATATATTGTCCCAAAGCTAAAGCAATTCCTTATAAACAGTGCAAATATATATACAGTTTAATAATAAGATTAATACTTACGTTGCTCACCCCCTGCCCTGGGGGAGAAGCAAAGGGTCACCCCCTTTGGACGCCAATGAGTGCTCGAGGGGGCCGGGGCAGGGAAAGAGGTCCAAGGCCCCCAGGTTCCGCCCGAGCTGTGTGAGCTGGTAGCGTGCGGGGCGGGGGGGGGCGTCTCCCTGTCTCTCAAAAGAGGAAGAAAAGGCACCTTTGTGGTGGGTGGGAGAAGGAGGGCTACACCGAGTTCTTTTCGGCGTTTGGGGGGGAGAGGGCTTGGGGGGTGGAGTGTGTGACATAAGCTGCATAGCCTCCCCACAAGAGCCACCTGCCCGCCCCGCCGGTTTCCAGGAAACCGCCTTTTGCACATTTTAATGTCATACACAAAAGTTCACACTACAAAAGGACGTTAACAACTTTCACAATATTCATGGCTAAGCTGTCTTTTTTTTCGTCGTTTTGTTTTCTCTACACAATGTACAATTTCCGGTTTGTATCAGAGGGTTTTCTCCTCAACCTTATTTTTTTGTTTGTTTGTTTTTTTTTAAATGTGTCAAGAAATAGCTTATATACAACGAAGGAGTCCTTGTTATAGTTTCGGCAGCAAGTACTGTTAAGCGAAGAAAATCCCGTCTGGAAGAGGGAGCGCAAGAATGGGGGAAGGGGGAAAAAAAAAAAGGGACCAGGAATGGAGGCTGAGGGAAAAGGGCACACAAGGTGTGCTTCTTTTTTTCCTGGGGGGAACACAGATTAAAAAAATAATAATAGAACAAAATAAAACAGCATCAACCACAAAGCATCTACAACCAAGCTGTAAAAGAAAGGCAAAACGGAAGCTGGGAAAGGAAACCCTTAATTCTGTACCATTTTATAAAATTTATTGAAAGGACATCCAAAAAAGCAGAGAGAGAAAGCAGAGGGCAGGGGGAGAGGGCGGGAAGTCTTCCGAGTCTGTTTTGGGAAAGGGGGCCACTGGGAAGAGCCATTAACGGAGTGGGGGGGGTCTGTGGCTCCCCCAGACAAAGCCAGGTCCCAGAGTGGGGTGTCGCTGTGTGTGAGGAGGGGGATGCGGGGGACGCGCACGCTCACACACACCTGTTACACCTGAGCAAGTTCCACCTCTGGGCGCAAGTGCAAAGGGGCCCCCTCCTGCTCTCTGCTCGAGCAGCACTGCACGCCGCTCCCCGAGGGGGCACGGCCCGTGGGCGAGCACGACCCCCTCCCCCCAGGGTGGGGGCAACAGAACTGCCCCCGGAAGAATTCTCCTTCCTACACACCAGCTTGAGCCCTGGCGAGGCCAACGGAGCCGTGCTCTCCCCTCCCGCTGCAGGGGCATGTGAACCGCGAGCCATTTGCTCCGTCCTTCCAGCCGACCCACTGATGTCAGAGAGTGGGCTGCGGGGGGAGGATGAATTTCTGGCCAGCTGACCCTCAACTGCAAAACCCGAGAGGAGGGGAAGGAAGCAAGCGGGAGAAACACGGAACGTGCCCCAGTGATGAAACCCACGCTCCGGACTGGGATGGGGGAGCCTGCCGGACCCCTGCCCACCCCCCCACCCCCGTCCCCAAAGCACTGTCTGGCCTGCTACCGTTCAGAATTCGCTGTCAAAGCCTCTGCCTCGGCCGTTACAATGGAGGCAAAAATTATTGCACATGTCTTAACGTCGTCATCGTCGTCGTCATCACCATCGTCTTTTTCTTTAAAACAAACAAACACACCAAACGAACAAGTAAAAAATACCATATCATACCAAAAAGAACAAAGCCCTAATTGTAACCAAGATGGGGGTGGTGCTGGGATTCTTGGCAAGGCCTGATTTCCAGGGGGCTGGGGCGGTCCATGGCACTTGGGCTTTGGTTAAAAGGGAGGTGGGGCAGGGGCTGGAGACCATCAGCCAAGTTCCGGAAAGCGGTCCGAGTTACTCGTGGAGAGAGAAAGCTGCTCGTGAGTGTTGTGCCGGGTCAGCAGAGGGGATGACTTAAGACGCAACGTAACCTTTTGGAGGAGAAGGCCATCGCAGCTGCAGCCAAGCCAGGCGCTGCAGGGGACAGACACGTGAAGACGCTTTCCTGGAGAAACGCGGACACTGGGCGGCGGGGCCCACGCGGACGCGCCGATAGAGCCACACATCTGCCTGTACACGCGCCGCCACGCGCCCGCAGCGCAAGCCCAGCCTTCCGGGGCCAGATGCCCTCCGGGCGTGTGGGACTACAACACCCCGCTGGCTGGGGGACGCTGGGAGTTGCCATGGGACATATCTGGAGAGCACCCGGTTGGGAAAGGCCGCGTCGACCAGTCACTAGGTTTGAAGGAGCACTGGGCGGGCACACGCACCAGCGTCCCTTCCGCCTCCTGCAAAATGTAAGTGCTCAGTGGACGGAGGCAGGGGAGCAAGTGCGTGTCACGGGTGCCAGGCGGCTTCCGGAGGGAACCTCGGGCCAGGGAGCTGTGGCTGCTGCTTCTTGGGTGGATGCTTCTTGAGGAGGCGGGTGGCTGGCGAGGAAGCAGAGGAGGAAGGGGAGCCCTACACTGCGACGAGCACACCCTCCACTCCTTGGGCCGCAGGGTATGGAGCAGAGAAGACAGGCGCCGTGCTGAAAATAAAATGCGGCGGATAAACCTTGCGGAGTCTCTGCAGCAGCCCGGGCTGCGACCGAGCCGTTCAGCGGTGCGACCGACGCCGGGTAAATGCCTCCAGGTCCGACCACGGGCCACCTGCCCGCTCCCACACGTGCTGGCGGTGGCAGAGGAGGCCAAGGAGGCGCCTTCCTCGCTCAGCGGCCGGGCCTCGTGTGGAGCTCCCTGGACCCACCCCACCGCGGGCGGGCGGGCGGGCGAAGGTGGACGGGCTGGGCGGGCGCGAGGTCTGCGGGGTGTGAGCTGCTCCGGCTGCTGGCACGTCGCTCTCTGCTCGCCTTGCCCGGTGGGCTGCCCGCCACTGCTGGGTGACCTTTCCCGCGGCTGCGGCGCGACTCTTCGGGGCGCAAAGGTGGGGCCGGCAGCTCCCCTGGGCCTGGTGGTGGGGCCGGGGAGCAGCCGGCAGGTGGAGGAGCAGGGACAAAAGTGCGTTTGAGAGCCCACGGCGCCACGCCCCTTTCACCGATGGCCTCCTGTCCCGAGCATGGCGTCCTGGGAGAAAAATGGCCGGCGCCGACCTTGGCTGGCGCCCTCCAGACGGAAGCATGCACGGCCCCCTTCCTGGCAGAGGACAGGGCCCTCGCCCCCTCTCTGGTCCAGGGCTGGGCGGCGAGACGCGGCCAACTGCGGCCACCGCCCTGTGGGTGAGATGCTCAGACGTGCCCACATGGGGGTGGGGGTGGCCCCTTCCCCCGGCCTCAATACTGCTCTGGCTGAAGGCAGGAGAGAACACCAGGGACCCTCTGGAAGTGTTAATATTTCCAAGATGACGCTTAAAAAAAAAAAAAAGCCAAACGAAGCGACGGTGAGGAGCAGGGCAACCGTCCATTTAAGCAAAAGGGGAATATTAAAAATAAGAGGACACAACAATTAAAAATTACAAAGTAAAAAGCAAAACAAAAGGAGTGGAAAACAAGCGTTAACGCGTATAGTGCAGGGTCCAAGCAGATGCGTTCCAACCTTGGGCTGGGTGGGCCGGGCCTCTCCCCGTTAACGAAATCCAGAGAAGAGAGAGAGAAAGAGGGAGATGGTTCCGGATGAGGGGAGGTTGCTGAAGTTGTGAAATGTTCTGGTCTTTTTTTGTTTCTTTGTTTAGTTTTGTTTCGTTTTCTTCTTTTTTTTACTTTTTTTTGTCTTTTCCTCCACATATGGTGGGCACCAGTACAGGCACTGCATGCGATGGATGAGGGGGCTGGGCCGGGGTGGGGGCTGCAGGGAAGGAAAGGGGAGGGCGCGGCTGGCGTTATTTCTGCCCACTGATGGACTGCGATATAGAGCGCGGCGGGATCATATCTAAAAGATACTCCCGCTGCCGGTCCGCCAGACTTGATGCTTTGTGGCCCCCAATCCCAGCGTTCAGGTAGGCGATGTTGACACCTGGGAAGGACACAGAAAGGTGAGCGCGTCGTCCCTGCTATGAGGCCGACAGGTGCTGACCTGGGCAGCTCCAGCCGGCTCGTTCCTGCGACCGGAATCGGCGCAATCCCCCTTTACGCTCCACCGACTGCCTTTCGCTGCCCCCCATTTCTCTCGCTCTCCTTTGACTGAATTTTCCGGAAAAGCTGAGGTTCAGGGGAGAAAGGAAAACGAGGCGCCGAGGAGGAGAATGAAGGGAGGTGAGCTGGGCACGGAGAAAGGCAGCCGGAAAACGGTGTGCATCTGGGGGTGCGACCTTCTGGCCCTTGGTCACGCTCTGGGGTGCCTCAGGGTCGGGGACCTGGGGCATGCCATGAAGCTGGAAGCGAGTCTCAGTCCAAAAACGGAGGTGCCAGAACACTTCTGGTTCCCCCAGCGCAGCCTGCAGGGGTCCTCTGAGCTCGCAACGCCACCCACCATCTGGATGCCGTGACAAGTCGTTCCCCCACCCGTAACAAACTTGGTCAAAGCCTAAGTGCCCCCACAACCCCACCCCCAGAAACACTTTGGCGACTAGCCCGTCTGGCAGGCGCTCCCCTCCTCCCCCGAGGCTGGCGAGTGATACCTGGCATGCCGAGGAGGCCCCCTGCGACGGAGAGCTGGGGGGCCTGCGCGAAGTTGGACAGCATGGAACGGGCCGAGGTGGGGATGCCACGCTGCAGGGTGTTCTGGGGCTGGGGTGCCTGGAGCAGGGGAGAAAGAGAGCAGTGGGGAATTGGGCCACGGACACCGAACGTCCCGACTGCCGAGCAGTGACCCGTGGCCTCAAACCCCCTCAGGCCTGGTCTGTTCGGTATTTTCAGATCCGCAGAGGCCAGAGATGAACTTAGGATTCTCTGTGGAGGGAAGTACTAAGTTAAGCTCTCCCTTTTGATCTTGGACCAAGATTCGGTGCTCGCCTGGCCAGAAGCCAAGCCTGCTGGGGGGACCAGGGCAGCCACCTGGCTGTCCTTGCCCGAGTTCTTATGCCACTACCTTCAGGGGACAGAAGGTGCTTGGGAACAGCCCATCCCGGGGATACCCACAGCCTGGCAGCAGGGAAAGAGAGGAACCGAGGGGCAAGGGGCGTATCCCGGGTGGTGCCGCCCATGACACGAGGGACAGGTCGCGCACGGGGGGGGCCCTACCTGGCGGAGTGTGTGGTGTCGCATGATGCTCTCCTGTTTGCTGACGCTGGACACGCTGGCGGGAGCGGTGGTCGGCGACAAGGCTGCCTGCTGCTGGAGCCGCTGCTCTATCTCCTGCAGGGGAGGGAGGGAGACGCCTGTGGCAAGCCGGGCCGCGCGACCGATGCTGGGCGTGCGCTCGGCCTCGGCTCCACAGCCACCAGCTCTGGGACGCTGCCGGCGTGTGGGCTGCTGCATCTCCCGAATGCCCGGCAGCCCACTGTTTGCAGACAGGCGGAACTTTCTCCTCTTTGGAAGCTCGGGCAGAGAACTCCCTGCTTGCTTCCAGAGCAAGAGTTCCTGAGGCCCTGAGGAAAGACAGCAGCTCCTGGGACCCCTTGGGAAGGAGCAGCAGAACAACAGTCACGGGAAAAGCAAGTGCGACCAGCAGGCCGGGGCAGTTTGCAGACCTCGCGCGAAGGCAGCCGGGAAAGCCGCTTCCTCGCGGCACCGAGAGCCCCTTCTCCCCCAGGAGCGACCGCAGCTCACCTGCTCCTGCTGCAGAGCTTTGACGAAGGCGTTCTTCAGCCGGTTGGTGTGCTCGGCCTTGAGCGCCTTCTTCTGGTTGGAGGTCATGCACTGCTCACAGAGAATCTTGCCGTTCTTCTCCTGCTTCCAGTGTGGGGTGAAGTCCGTGCGGCACTGGGCGCAGACAAACGGCTCCACTCGCAAGAGGGAGGCGCAGCCCTTGCCTGGAAGAGGGGGCAGAGGAGCCGCCCTGAGCACCACGATCCGGCTGCGAAGCCAGCTCAGGGCAGGGGGCGGGAGTGGCACTCCCGGGGTGCAGAGCTGCAGCGCCTGACCCCCACCTCCCTCCAAGCAGCAGCCAACAGCTCGGAGGCCGAGCGAGCATGCAGGGTGGCCCCGCGTTCCACGGGCCGAGCGCGCCAGGAGCCCCCGAAGCGGGATGGGGTGTCTTGCTCGGCCCTGCCCCGCTGCTTCACCCGGCTGGGCAGCCCCGCTCCCGCGTCGCCCGGCCACGGTGCTCACCTTGGCTGTCGATGACACTCTGCACCACCTCCTCCAGGCCCACCATGTAGATGAACTCGCTGTTGGCCGCACTGGGCAGGAAGTGGAGCAAAGGGGCCGGTGGCTTTGGGGGCGGGATCTCCAGGAGGGTCTTTTCCAGTTGCTTGCGCAAGGCGAGCTTGGCGGCCGCCTGGGAGTTGGCGGCGTCATTGAGTGCGCTGGGGCTCGGCAGTGGCGAGGAGACCCGGTTCACCGTGCCCGGCTGGATGTGGGAGGCAAGGTTCATGTAGATGGCAGAGGACGTGGTGCGCTGGCAGGGGACCGCTGAGCTGGACTGCTGGGGAGGACATGGGGCGGGGGGCAGAAGGAAGGTGGGGAGGTTATGGGAGGCAGGGACCAGAGCTGGGGACCCTGCATCCACAGTGGCCATGACCGGGGCCCCTGCTGGCCCAGCACTGACATTCAGAGGCTGTTGGAGCGTAGACGTACATACGCTCGGATCCGCCAAGGGGCGAATGGCCCTCGCGGACTCTGCCCTCCTCTGGGTCTTGCATAACTTGACCTCAAAACCCTTCAGGTTGGCAGCCATCCCCATATTGGGCAGCAGCCTCGCCACAAGACGTCTTGAGAATTGGTGGAAAACAGAGAGACGCTGCTGCTTGCTTAACCTCAGCTGGCGGGGAAGGCCACCCAGACCAGCCACTCCCCCGTTCCCACCCCGCCCTGGCAGCCATCTGCTAAACTGCAGGAGAAAAATGTCAAGCTACTGCGCAACAGTGTGGTGGCCATCTTGCCCCTCGGCTGGAGGCCGCGTGCTCCTGCCCCTCACCAACCCCCGGCCAGCTCTGCTCGGTGCCAGCCCCCCACACCTCCCCGGGGGTGCACTGCTCACCGGCTGGTAGCTGATGGCGGGGCTCATGCTCGGAGTGGTGGTGCGGATGAGGCCTGCTTTCGGGGGGATGCGCTGCCCCTGCAGCTGGGTGGGGTTCGGCGCAACCACACGCTGAGACATAAGCATGTGGGGAAGGGCCGTGTTGGTGGCTGACCGGATGACGCTGTGACCCTGCCCAAAGAAACAGAAGGGGCGAACAGCATGTCAAGAGACAGAAGCCAGGGCAAAGTGCGGAGCCTTTTCCCCGGCTCCGCAGGGCCAAGTAGGAAGCCTATTCCCAGCCCCACTTCCCTAGACGGGCATATTCCGAGATCCCATTTACAGAGGAATAGTGGCCAGTGGCTTTACCTCGACAAAACTTCAGCCCATCCTGCTTACTGCGACTTTCCTCCAGTTCTTTTGGACCTCAACTGCTTCTAGCCCCAGCCAGCGTGGCCAATGGCCAGGACGGTTCAAGGATAGGCTGGACATGCACATGGGAGGTATGTTATGAGCGGGGCCAGCTGGGGGTCAGACTAGATGGCCCAGGAGGTCCCTTCTGACTCGCTCTGTTTCTATGAAAGCTAGGAGCTGTAGTCCGAAACAACTGGAAGGCATCTAGTTGGCTAACTATTTGCTGAAGAGACATATAGTAAAGATTCAGACACACGTGCTACAATTCTCTTCCTCCTCCAGCAAAACACAAAACCACTGAATGCATAAAATGTCCACAGGTAAGGCATTAGGGAAGCCATGGTACTGGCTGGCTGGCTGGCTGACTTGCGAAGGCAAAAGAGCAGGTCCCGCTAAAAGCCTGCTGGATACATGCCCACTGTGCCAACTGCTGAGGGCCAGGAGCAGAGGGAACCCTGGCCCTCTCCAGAGGGAGGGGCATCGCGGGATCGCAGCACCCCCACCCTGTCCCCCGTGCCCACCATGCCTCAAACAACCTGCCTGAGGCCTAGGCCAAATGGCCCACCTTTGCATGGGCCGCATGACTCTGGGCTGCAGCTGATGCAGGATCCCGCTGCAGAATCCGAGACACAAGATGCCTTCACTGAAACGCATGCCTACAGCAAAGGCAACCTCATTTGCCTTATGTGGTGACAATGGGCCCATTCTTGGTGAGAGGGAGCTCAGGGAGCTTGGAGACACCCCAAGCCGTCCGCAGAAGTGGATTTTGTTACGGAGAACTTGTGGGGGAAGGCGCTCCCAAATGACAGGCGGAGGATGGGCCCTGCTGAGTTTCTGCTGTCGGAGAGAGGGACTGGAAAGCCTGGGAAGGGGAGGTGGAGCAGAGTACCTGGGGAAAGGACGGGGCTGAGCGGCACATGAGCCATTCTGCAGGAAGTTCCACTTCCTACTGTGATAACTGAACGTTCCCTTGGGCACGATATGCGGAAAGGTGGGACAGAAACCATGTGCACAAGCATGCCGCCTTTGCAGCCAGTTCAATTTAGGGGCGTGTGCACGTACATGAGGCTCCTTTGGCCCCTGGCCACAGGTGGCCCCGTGTGTTATGGACGGAGGAAAATCAAGCCAATGTTCGTTTCCTCCACGCTGTGCAGAGTTTTATAACCCTCTGTCGTTTTTCCCCGCAGTCCATCCCTTTTAAGGCCGCAGTCCATCCCTTTTAAGCACCTAAGCTCAGGGTGAGCTCCCAGCAACCCCGGGTCAGGCCAAGCAGGCCCCTTGGAGAGAGGCTGCCCACCCACAAACAGCACACTGGGCTAGACAGACCAATGGCATGGCTCGGAATAAGGCAGCTTCCAAGGTTCTGTTCCCAGCAGTCCTCTCTTCAGAATCATGAGGACCAGCATCATGCTTGTTTTGGGGGAGAAGGCCTCACAGCTCAGTAGCAGAATGGCTGCATTAAATGCAAAGAGCCCCATGTTCAGTCTCCCTGAAAGTGGTCTAGAAAAGAGTCTCTCTAAAACCACGTGCAGTTTAAACAGGCAACACGTGGACCAAGAATAAAATCTATGCATTTTCCCCCATTCGAAAGGTGCTAAGGCCACCTCCTTACCCCCAAGCCAGACCAAGCACATGCCCTCAAATCCATTTGGAACCTCCCCCAAAGGACATTAGATCGGCCTTCACACCCCTGGTCTTTGAACTGGTGACATTGCCTACAACAGGGCAGGCAGCATGAGACTGCGGGTGTGTCTTTGTGAACGCAGCTTAAGAAAATGGCATGGAGAACGGCATTCCCTTGGCATGGGCGCCGATGAAAGGGCCATGCTCTCTGTCCTTCCCCCTTGCAGGGCTCACACAAAGGGCAGTGCGGCGCCGGCGCACTTCGGGAACTGCTGCCATGATATGGGAAGGGGTAGAGGTGTGCGCGAGCCAACTGCCTGGGAAAACGGGCACTGCCCTCCCCTGCGACAAGAGGAAAACCCGCTCTGTGAACATAAAAGCGGCTTCACAAGCAGATGCGGTATGAGCATAACTCTGAGCTAAAAGTCGCTGTTTCTGCGTGCTTATCTTTGCAGGGCTGGACTAACGGACTGAAGCAAGCGGGTTTCCCTTGCAAGAAAAGACGCGCTGCTCTGCTGGAAAGGCTTGCTATCCTGAGAACACCACACGATCCATTTTTCAACAGCTCTCCCATGACTACACTCCTCTCTGTGATTGCTGGGTGCCGGTGTGGCTTTGTGAGCATTACCGCATGGGGCTCCTGGGGGAGAGCCTTTGTTCACACCACGCAGTTCGGAGGAGACAGTCTTTTGATGGCAACCTGCTGATGGAAGGCGATCGCATTTTGCTTGGCAGGGGGACCAGAGATGATGGGACTTTTAACTCCGAAGATATATGCATATGAGAGGAGTCATGCAAGGACCCTGCCTGCCCCAGCAGTCCCATTACGGGCAGAAGTCAGCACACACCATTCATGGCCCTGAGACCATTGTGAGGGGAAGGGCACGAGCGAACAGGCGGACCTTTGAGCTCTTTCAACACAACATGGCTCCCTTCTTCCGATCCCTGACTCTTATCAGCTCTTATCAGCCCTAACTCTTATCAGAAGGAAAAATCTTGTTCCCCTGCAAAGGGAGGGCAGCTTCCTCCTCAGATGAGAGAAAGGCAGCCTTCTGAAACAGCGGACTTTGCAGAGTCATGGAGCTTTAAGCGGCCAGTCAGGGCCATCCAGGCCAACTGCCTGCTCATTGCAACCAACACCTCCCTTTCCACAAGTTAAGCCGTGCATTCCATGCCCTACACCCTTAAACGGGACAGGTTGCAGCCCTCTTCTGTCTGACAGCACTTTAACCAGCTGAAAAAGACAATCACACCCCCCCTACAGTCTTCTTCAAGGATAACTATGCCTAGTTCAATCTTTAATCACATAAGTTTATTTCTTAGTACCCTTAACACATGATGCCCTTCCCTTAAATAATCCCAATTTATCGGAATTCTTCTTGAAGTATGTTTTCCAGAACTGGACACAATAGTCAAGATGAAGTCTGGCAAGTGCAGAGTGGAACTGTTACTCTACTCCATCCAGTGATTTAGGAACTATTCTATTCCTACTTCTATTATGCAACCTAAAATTTAATTTCCCTTTTCTATTCACATCACACTGCTGATTTATATGCAGTTTCTGGTTGACTACAACTCCAAGTTGCAATGTATGGCTGTGAAAGCTGGACCATAAGGAAGGCTGAGCGCAAAAGGATTGAGGCCTTTGAATTGCGATGCTGGAGGAGACTCCTGCGAGTCCCTCGGACTGCAAGAAGATCAAACCAGTCAGTCTTAGAGGAGATCAACCCTGACTGCTCTTTAGAAGGCCAGATCCTGAAGATGAAACTCAAATACTTTGGCCACCTAATGAGAAGGAAGGACTCCTTGGAGAAGAGCCTAATGCTTGGAACAATAGATGGCAAAAGAAGAAGGGGATGGCAGAGGATGAGGTGGCTGGATGGGGTCACTGGGGCAGTGGGTGTGGGCTTGGGTGGACTTCAAGGGATGGTGGAGGATAGGAAGGCCTGGAGGAATGTTGTCCATGGGGTCGCAATGGGTCTGACGTGACTTCACAACTAACAACAACAACTCCAAGATCCTGTTCACACGTGCTGTTCTAAAACATCCTAAGTGGGCGTTTGATTTTTGTTCCCCAAATGAAGAACTCTGGACTTCTTGCTGTTATAGTTCATTCTGTTATTTTCCACCCAGGTTCCCTGGATGTTCTTTCTCAAGCATTTAACTTAAGCAGATCGGAAGAGCCCTGATGCTGGATCTACCTAGTCCAGCATTTTGTTCTCACAGTGGTCACCCTGCTCCCTGAAGGACCCCCCACAAATGGTATATGAGTGCAAAAGCACCATCCTACTTAGATTCAGCTTGGCCTAGATTAAAAGCACTTCTGAACACCTACTATTGTGGGGGTTGTTCTGCTGCTGTTCACAATTAGAGGTGCATCATCTCCCAGCACAACCCAAGGGGCTCTGCCTCAGTAGCCCAGGAAGGAAAAGCAAAGGAGAAAACACAGTTGTAAGCACGCCACAATCCAGAGATTCCTTACCTGTAATGTCCGGAGGTTTTGGGGCTCAACCCCTTGAGCTCCAGGCCTGGAGGGAATTTTGGACAGAGCCTGCTGTCCGACATGGGCAGGAGATGGCTGGACAATAGAGGCTGCGTTTTGGACAACGGGAGTCTAGCAGGCAGAGAAAAAGAAAACAAGGGCTCTTTTGTGACTGTTAATGGAGAATGTGGAAGAGCATGTCCAACATCTCTAATGCCCAGAAGACACATTTTCTGGATTAGAACTGGGGCAAGGTTCATGCAACACCCAGAAAAGGCAACATGGATTTTTCTGCATCAGCTCCCAGAAGGATAAAGAGGCTCGCCATGTGGCAATGGTGGGAAAGCTCACATAGGAGCTCCTTCTGGTATCTTGCCTCCTACTGCTCACTCAGTCAGAAAACGAGGTAGGGCTGTGCTTTGCCCACAAGCTCACTGCTTTGGAAAAATAGCAAGTGCCCCCTGGATCCTAATCCTCTTGCGGTGATGGCGCTGCCCCAACGTGGAGCAGAGACCAATGTTATGCACAGCCTCCTTGTGGGTTAGAGCACAACTGTTTAAATGTTCAAGGCAAGACTGGTGCACTCTGGACAGAAGTCTAAGGTGGGATTTTGCCACCGGAAGGGCCCGCCCGACTGCTGGCTGGCGCCTCACCTTCTGTACCACGTTCTCTTTCTGCAGCTGGCTCTGCCGTAGCTTCTTCAACAGCACCAGCCGTGCCTCCTCCAACCGCAGCTCGTCCCGGAGCTGTTTGATGAGCTGCTGCCTTTCCTCTATGCCTTTTCCCTGTGGAGAAGCAACACAGAGTTTATGAGGTGCTTGTACCTTTCTGCTCAGCTCATACCTGCTAGGCTTTGGTACCAAAGGACTACCCACAGGTGCAGGAATCCCACCCCTTCTTGGCTCCAGCTAGCATCACAAGGGTGTCTACACCTTTTCTGGAACCCAGTCACACACATCTACAATAATAAAGGCGGACAGGATCATCCCTCAGCACCGTAACTCCAAGATCATGAAATCTGGAGGGCATATTAAGAGGATCGAGGGGGCGGGGGGTTGGGTTGCTTCAGGATTTGGGGTTTTGAAAAGGCATCAGTTAATTTTGATGTGCCCACAAGTGTGCAGCCTGTGGTGGCATCTTCAGTCACTAGGTGTCAGACTTCCCTCACCAGTGTATGTGAAGAAAGTGCAGCTGCAGGCCAGAATGAATCCCAAGACTCCACGGCGAAAGCCCTGACAGTTACACACACTTAAGACTGCAGAGCAGAGAAGGCTTTTGGCAGTCCCAAGCAGGTCGCTCCACCACAGCTCCAAACTAAGAAACAAGGGCTGTATTCTTCTGCCTGGTGTAACGTTCCGGGTAACCTGTGCGTTTGCATATGCCCTCGATGCTCAACAAGTCTTAATTTTTCGGTCGTTCAGTCCAAGGCTGCACTTACTTTGAACATCTCCAGATTGGCAGCCTTAAGTCTCTCTTCCATGCGGGAATTGGAGCGGGGACTGGAGGCCTCATTATCAGAAAGGACAATGATATCTGGCGAGGGGGTGAGCCGCCCCCTGTCCTGGTCGCTGCTGAAATTTAAAATAAACAAGAACATAAAGAAGGGTCCTGCTGGATCAGGCCCAAGTGTCCATCTAGTCCAGCATTCTCCTCACAGAGTGGCTAACCCCCCGAGAAACCCCCAAGGAGGACAGGAGTGCAACAGCACTCCCCTACCCATGTTCCCCACACATGTACAGAGGCATGTCACCTCTGATATGGGAAGTAACACTGAATTTGTCCAGTCACCTTTTAAAGCCATTCTGATGGGTGCTCATGCCTACGTCTCGTGGGCGTAAATTCCAATCTTTCCTTTCATCTGCTGAATCTCCCTCCAATCAGTGTCAGAAGAACCTCCCTCCACTATCCACTAGCTCATCACCATGCATAATATCCTTGGACTTCACGAGGATGCAGGCATGTTGGCCCGCAGTAAAAAGGACTTGTACTGCCCCTTGAAATCCTACCCCTCTCCAAGACCGCAGGGAAGGCGGTTTCACCCCCTCTTGCTCATCAATTCCCATCCCACACCACCAGCAAAAATTTGGGCCAAACTTCCAAAACTCTGGGCTGCTTCTAGATAGATCCCAAATAAATCTGGAGTGGTCTTCTAATTTGCACATGTGTGCAGTCATATGCGAAGTGCGTGGCACATGGTAAATGCATGTTCATGTCCAAAGTCAAGGAGACCATAATGGTGTAGTGTGGGGGTGACTGTGCTGGGCTGGGGAACTGGGAGATCCAGGTTCCAGTCCCCACACGGCCATGAAGCTCTGTGGGTCACTCCCCCTCCCTCTCAGTTCAACCCACCTCACAGGGGTTTTGTTGTGGGGATAAAATGGAGCTATGAAAGCTGCTTGAGCTCCTCACAAGGGGAAAAAGGTAGAATATAAGATCATGCAAGATCATGATGATGATGATATAAAGTTGCATGCCTCTACCCTGTGTGTGCTACTAATCGCCTGCCTATCATAGCTCGTCCTGTGAGCCTATTTCTCATTAGAACCCCTCATGATACTGAATGAGGATGCCTGATCACATAGGTACATGTGTCATGGAGTAAACTGAATGCATGCACACCCAGCAACAGCAAAAATTGCCCAGCGCACATGAAAGTAAATGCACATGAACACATGTCTTTGTGTGGACTGATGATAAGCTCTGACCAGGAATGGGATCATTCTCAGTCCTGAGCTAGTTGAATCAACAGCTTGGTTAAGCAAAGGTTGGCTTCCTCCGGTCAAAACTTCCTTTCTATGGCTTTCTGCATCTCCCATCTTCTTAAGAGGAAACTCTGACCTTTTTGAATACAGAGAGTGGGACACCGTAGGATGTTCTGGTATTTGAGACAGAACATCCAAACTGGCATCGCCACCACCAATCCAACTGGGAGATACGGTAGACAAAGGCTGGGGAGTTGTTCTCCTTTCCTTCACCCATGTGCACTGCAGCAGAGAAAGCCCATGAGAGTGGAGCAAAACCATTGCCTTGTAAATGCATCCTGGCCAACTCCTACTGGTTGCAGTATCCCATGATTTTAGTGTGCAAAAGAAAGGTAGTCTTGTGAACTAGTCACCCACAAAGAGTCGGACTGCCTTGAGGCAATCAGAAAGGAAAAATGTTACAAAATTTTGCTCCTTTTTTTCCAGCAACAAATCACTAATCCTGGCAAGTGGTCAGAGTGAATTCACTTGCAAACCATGCTGTGTTCACCAGGAAAGGGGAAAAAACTGATTTTCTTGGAGACAAACTGGAAGGAAAGGCCATAGTTTAATATTTTGCTCTTATCATATTTGGAAAAAGAAACCATCAGCATGACCTCAGCTCTGGGTCTTTGCTTGTTAACCCTACCAATTAAATGGGAGGAGGGTCAAGTTCTAACCATCAGTTAACATGTAGCTGGTCAATTAATTGGCTCAAGCTTGAAAATCCAGGAATTAAAATTTTAGCAGATGAAGAAGCCTGCCGCTCTGGCTATTTCTGGCTCTAATTAAGGTTCCATTGGGTCCTAACCAAATGGGAAAAGCAAAGGGAAAGCAACTGCCCAGGAAAAAGTTCCACAGATAAAGCTAGCCAGATCCAGAAATGAGCATGTGGTAGATATTTAAATCAGAGCTGCAGTCAGAACAGCAATGAGGAAAGACAGCAGAAGCCGCAGAACTACAATACCTGGGCTCCATGCTCATCAAAAACTTGGAAATATTCTCCCTTCACGAGGGAGCTTAAATAGGGACTGGCCAAACCATGAACTGGAAATAAATTGCTTGGCACCAGAAGCGGCCGCAGCTTCCTGTCACTCGGAGATGGGTGATGCAATCGTGCGGTAACCAGGCGCTGCTGCATCCTTTATGACATCACACAGAGGGAGGCTCAGTTGCAACTGGGGCTTTTTGTGGACGAGTACCCCGAAACAACCAAATTTGGCACCCATAGCAAAACCACTGCTCCCCTTCTATCAACTTCAGCCAAGCAATGGGCCATGCATGTGTTTATACATTTGGCACGATTTACTTCTGCTGTGCAATTACTTGGATAAAATGGTGATGCTTTTTTTTTAAGGAGCTGGAACAAAGCCTCAAATGCTGCAGAGGAAAAGCTAGGAAGAGAGAGCAAAAGGTTTAGGAATGGGGCTACAGGAAGGATGAGAGCATGTGCACAGCACTGTACAACACACATGCATGCAATCTTCTTGCTGTGCTATGCGAGCTCTAGCAACTTTGCTTTGCACGTTTGCAAACTTCTGATCAAACCAACAGGACTAGGAACTTGCCTCCTTTAGAAAATAAAAGCAAACCAAAGCTCTCATGAAGCCAGAATTCCAAAAAGCCTGACTTTCATGTTATGCAGAATCTATGCAGGACATTGTCAATGCCAACAACAGCCAGCTGGTTGTCAATGATGCTCCGATGATGCCAACGTGTTTCCAAACATTTCTGCCACCATGAGGGTCAGAAACTTGAGGGCTCTTTAAATAAACTTATTGGTGTGACGGCTGATTTCCAACAAGTATAACAGATTCTGCCTTGGGGCATTACTGTATTCTCAACTACTGTATCTAAATTTGAAACTCCCAGGAGGCTCCAACACAACGCATGGAGTGCTGTGCAAAAGGAATAATAATGAGGGTAAGTCTGTACCCATTTACTTCAAACTGCCTAAGTTCTTCATCTATAAGATGATAGGTCAAGGGTCAGCTAATGAATTCCTTCCCAAAAGCACAGAAAAAGGTCCTTGGCCCCTTTCATTTATTCTAACTTCCAGTTATGGCTGCTCCCCATAGAAAGGGACATCAAAATTTTCCAGGATGGGGACAGGACAGGGAGGTGGTGATGCGGCCACACCTCTAGCTGAGGCCAGGAGCTTGTGTTACTTGAAGGGGTGCTGGCGCAGAGGGCTGGCAATGCACAACGTCATCATCCCCATCATGCTGCTCTGCAAGGAACATGAGCAGAGAGAGGGGTTCCACGGTTCTCCACCCCAGCCAGAACCCTCTGCCTCTCCATTTCTGGGAGGAAGGGAAGGGAAGGTGGAGATGTGTCTCTCTGGTGGTACGGGCAAAATCGTCGTTGCTGGGGAAATCCAGATGCCCCAGGCATATGGGCACATGAGCCACGACCCGGCAAGCACCATCCATCTGGATTTCGCTCCACCTTCTCAAATACCCCCCCACCCTCCTCGCCATCTCCGTGCCTGGGTAAGCAGAGGGTAGCAGAAATCCGCAGCGGCGCAGCCCAGATCGCAAGATTCCTTCTACTCAAGTACAAGGGAAGAGTGGATGACCAGCGAGCAAAGGCGGTGGTGCAGATGGCAGGTAGGTGGCCTCGGCCACCCAACGAGGCGGCAGCCAAGGTGCTCCCGCTCCTCTCCCTCCCACGGCTGGCATTTTGTCTCTGTGCCACCCGTGACTACGTGAGTGAGTCAGGATTTCGCAGCTCGAGTCAGCCCTACATCGAGCCACAGGGTGCTTCGCAGCACTCCCCGCCTCCATCCCAGGGACAAGCAGGCAACACGTGCCCCGAGGTCTCATGTGTCAGGGGACCATGAGCTCATCTTGCTGAGACCAGGATGGACAAGTGCACGGGCGTGCGCACCTACGCGTGCCCGCCAAGCAACGTGTCCAAGGACAAGTTAATCTGAGGAAGATCCTTCTAGCAAAAGTACTGGGCTCGGGAAGGGGTAACAGCAGTGAAAAATTGGCCAGGCTAGACCTGGCGTACAAGCCTGATAAGCTGAGCTTGAGGGTTATGAGGGACAAAGACACCCTCCTCGTCATACACCTACACAGAGGGCTAGTCGTGGCTTACTGGAATCAGCTTATTCTTGCAGAAAAAACACATTAGGTTTAAGGTGTTTATGATCACTGGACAGGGATTTTTATCCTCTTATGCTTCTTTGTTTTAATGTAATTATTTTTAAATAGCAAAATAATTATCAAATCAATAATAAAAGTGGCAACAAGATCGCCAGAATGGTTAAGCTAAGGCTATGTTACATATTGAAATGTCTCAGCTTTTGAGATATGAATGCTTGGGGAGGGCTGGGGGGTGGAATTTTTCCTATAAAATCCACTATTGCTTGAGAATGTTCACCTTTTCTCACATATGTTTACAACATTTGGCCCTTACCTTCCACTGCTTCAGCAAATGCCCCCTTTCAAACTCCTTCACAGAATGACCCCAGACCATTAAGGATCCTATAGTGACCATTATGATAGTACAGTATTTTACAGCTCACTAGATCTGGGTAAAGGCAAACGCCCCCAAGGGCAAACAAAACTTATTTACACAGGGAAAACATTTCAAAAATTAAATCACACTGGGTTGTGCTAGTCAGAAAGGTGACGGCAAGGGAACTTGGTTCCTGCCTGCCTGGATTATGCACCTGCTTCCAGCTCAGTTGGGCTTGACAGCAAGGTGTTCCTTTAACCCAATACCTGTCTCAGATTCCACCCAACTGGAGATGGGTCTTTGAGAAGATCTAACAGCACTGTAATTTAGGAGCAAAGGATTCAACTGAGAAAATATAATAATCTAAGGAAAAGTAACTCACTGAAATGTGTTAGCGTACCATTTAACAATAACTGCGTCCAGCAGTTCAGGTTCAAGGAAAAGAGACGGCGCTCAAAAGTGAAACATAAGTAGGTAGGTAAATAAACAAGTCAGCAGAACAGAGTTCTCATAAAATAAATAGGACTGGTAAGCTTATCTGGTGCTGCCCAAATGATTTGGACTACAAGTCTTCTAAGCCCGCTAGAGATTATGGGACTTGTGCTCCAAACCATCTTGAGGGCATCAGGTTGCCCACCCCTGATTTGTATCATAAGCAGCCTTCAAGTTTAACCCAAAGTGAACGCGTCTGAATCAGTAATGGCCTTTGCTGGGGGGATGGTGATGGCAGGGGGAGGGGGTCATACTGAGATTCGAGTTCCCTCCCAACTTGGGCACCCCCTACCTTCTCTTCGCACTCATGTCCACAGGCTCATCGTTTATGTTCTCCTTGCCCGGCCGCCCCGAAGACCGGCTGTCCGGGTGGGGCCGCAGGTTCCCGTTCAGCTTCTCCTCGTAGACTTTCAGGCTGTCCTGCTTGACAGGCAGCTCGTGGGGCACCTCGATGCCCGCTAGGTCCTTCCGCTTGAGCAGCGCCAGCATCTTTAGGCGTTCCATGGCTTCGTGGCCCTCCATTTTCAGCCGCTTGGCCAGGACGTCATCCCGCTCATCGGCCTGGTCCAGGCTCCGCTTCAAGAGGTTCAGGCGCAGGGCGTCCTCCGTCATGCGGTCCATCCTGTTGCAGCAAGGAGGACCAGAGAGGGAGGGAGGGAGGGAGGGAGACAGCAAGGTCAGCCAAAGGAACGTTCACAGAGGCCCTCATTATAGCACAGGGACTTCTAATAAGCAGCAGTGCCTCTTCTCCCTTGGTGGATTCACGGAGACCCACCAGCAGCTCTTAGACACAATCACTAACCAGAGCCTCCAGGTTCAGAGCCAGTCTACCTCTGAGTACTGGCTGCTGGGAGCAAGCTGCAGCAGGAAGCTACTGCCTTTGTGCCCCACTTGTGGGCTTCCCGGGAGGTTCCAGCATGAAACGCCATGTGAAATGGGGTGACATTCTAGACTGGGATTACCCCAAACAGATTCCCCTCCAGCTGAGTTGGAATGCAACTCTCATTAGGCCTGGTCATAAAAGCCATAAAAGCATATAGTGCATAAAGTCATTGCTGGCTGGGGCTAACAAGTGTCGTACCGAACTATGTAAAATCCAGGAGTAACAGCTGCATAACAACTGCACGATGTTACTCTACTCTGGGTCAGACTAGGGGCCCAGCTGGGCCAGGCCCCAAACCCAGAACTTCCCCCGCAAACCCAAACCCAAGACCACTGGACCACAACTCCTTGCCCCCTACCCTGCTTCGATGGAGACCAACTGAGACATCACAGGGCAGTGAGCAAGCGTGCAAGTTCTCTAGAACTTGTCTGTCTACCAGAGATCAAACGCATGAAATGGACGGTGTGCATGAGCACACGGGTCTTGAGAGGCTGGAAAACAAGGGTGCTCTTGAGCATAAATTAGTTTTGAAAAGGGTCCCTGTCTGTGGATGCTTAACGTGTGCGTGGGGGGAGGCTGCAGAGGTGCGATGGCATTGTTGTTAACTATATAATAGTAACAATTATTTATTCATTCATTTAGAACATTTGTATGCCGCCCAGTTCTGCCACAGTACCTCTAGATGGCTCACAACACAAGACAAAAACACAATAAAAACATAATAAAAACCATAGCACATTAAAAACAACAAATAACTTTAAATAAATACAAAGCAAAGGTCTATGGCAATTAGTTATTAAAATGTTTTTTAAAAAGGAAGGTCCTTCCTTCCTTTCTTTTTGGCGCTAGGTGAATCTCCTTGGGGAGAGCATTGCAAATATGGGGAGCAGCTTCAGAAAAGGCCCTCCCCTCGCGGCCATCCCGCTCACCTCCTTAAGGGATGGCTCACACAGGAGGGCCCCCTGGGTAGATATCAAAGACCGGGTAGGCACATACGGGTGCAGCTGCTCCCGAAGACAACCGGGGCCCAAGCCGTTTAGGGCTTTCTATGCCAACACAAGCACCTTGAATTGGGCCCGGGCCACAATGGGTAACCAATGAAGATCTTTCAGTGAAGGTGCTATGTGGGCCGCTCTAGGGGCTCCCCTCACCAACCGAGCAGCCCTATTCTGTACCAGTTGTAATTGCTGGACCATCTTCAAGGGCAGCCCCATGTAAAGCACATTGCAGTAATCTATTTTGCATGTTACCCGTGTTTTCATGCTCTGTCTGTCCAGGTAGGGATGAAGCTGGTGTATCCTCTGCAGCTGGAGGACAGCACCCGTGGGCACCAAGCTCACCTGATATTCCAGGGACAAACCTGGGTCCCCGGACTACAGATCCTGTCCCTTAGGGGGAGTGCAACCCCATCGAGGACAGGGTAATGCCCCTGCAACCTTGCTGATGACCCTCCTACTAGCAGCACCTCCATCTTGTCAGGACTGAGCCTCAGTTTACTGACCCTCATCCAGTCCATTACCGAGCTCAGGCCCCGCTTCAAGGAAGCGACAGCCTCACCTGGATGAGACGTAAAAGAGAAGCAGAGCTGAGCATCGTCAGCATATTGCTGAATCCTCAGCCCAAACCTCCGGATGACCTCTCCCAGCAGCTTCATATAGATGTTAAAAATAATGGGGGCCAGCACTGAGCCCTGCACTACCCCACGACCCAACCACCATGGTGCAGAGCAACAGTTCCCCAGGACTACCTTCTGCACTCGGCCAGCCAGGTAGGAGTGCAACCACTGCAAAGCAGCACCTCCAACCCCGACCCCAGACAAACTGTCTAGAAGGACAGCATGGTTGATGGTGTCGAAGGCCGCTGAGAGGTCAAGCAGAACCAACCCTCTGTCCCTCTCCCTGCACAGGTCATCGTACAGGATGACCAAAGCTGTCTCTATTCCAAACCCAGGCTGAAAGCCCGATTGAAATGGATCCAGATAATCCATATCCTCCAAGAGTGCCTGCAACTGTCTGGCCACCACCCATTCCAACACCTTGCCCAAAAAAGGGAGATTAACAATGGGCCGGTAGTTACCCAGTACCCCTGGATGCAGGCCTGGCCTTTTAACGAGTGGTCTCACTACTGCCTCCTTTAAAATAAAGGGCAGGGACCACTCCCTCTCTTAATGAGGCATTGAGAGCCTCCTGGATCCAGGGCCGAACCCCATCAGATCAACATTATTAAACATATATTAATATAATAACAATTGTATATCCACTGTACAGGGTACCTGTATACATTGATTCCACAGCACTTTATGGAACTTCTGCTCTAGTCAGTATTCTTATAACAGCCTTTCTCTGGGGTTTCCCAGGATTTTTGGAGTACCAGTTACCAGCTTTTCTAACCAATGGTCATGCTGGCTGAGGCTGATAAGAGGCAGAAGTCCAGAATGCCCGGAGGGCCCCAGGTTGAGAGAGACTGGCTTCAAATGAGGGTGGCTTTCAGTTTGCAACCTTGTTTTAAAGGTATAGAACAGCCATCCCAAACTGCTGCATTCCAGGCAAAGCTTCCAAAGTGGCTGGCAACTACACACTTAAAATCAAACACTGAAGCTCAGTTTAAAAGAAATTAAAAGTTGAAAGTCACAGGAAATGAAATCAGCAGTGAAAGTAGCAAGACAACCTTAGCACCATCAGCATCTTCACCTGGAGCTTAAAAGCTGGCAAAGAAAGTACTGCCTGCATTACTCCGCCGGAGGTTGTGGGGTGGGCACCGTCACACTCATCTATACTCTCATTCACCACCTCCTCTCTAAAGTTGGCTGCACACTTGGACTCTGCAAGGTGAAAAGGACACCCCTGCATCCCCTTTGAACGCGAAAGCAGCGGCTAACTCAGTGTGTCTCTCTGCTAGATGCAGACTTGCAAACAAGTCCTCAGGACTTACTTGTCCAGCCTTGGAAATAAGCCCACTTATATTTCTGTCCTGGAAAAACACACACACACACAAGCTTTTACTGACTTGAGGGGAGAGTAGAGATGGGATTTCCTTGTTATGGGGAAACCCAGGGGAGAGGGGGAAGCTTTTTTCCTCTGAAACCTCATTAGGTTTCTTTGCAGGGCGTCAAGCTTTACTGACAGCCTGTTCACTCACTCATATGCAAAGCCGACAGCAACCAAGCTAGCGCTTAAAAACAAAGCCATACTAGTCCCTGCAATATTATTTGCTTGCATATCCTTCTCTTAGGAAGATGCAGCTTAAGAGAGAGGGGAAGGAGAACTAAAGGGTCACTTGAAATCCAACAAAGAATGAAGGGGTATTGACACCAGCCCATGTGGATAGCCCCCGGGGTAGTTTGCTTCCCTTTGCAAAGCACACAGGAGCAGAACTTTGGATTATCTTTCAAATCCAAATGGGAAGACGGCTGTTGTTTCACAAGCTGACATATATGACATGGATAAACGCATGGATTTAAAAAATGGGCCAGTATGCCAGTTTGGGGCCGGTTTTGACAGCAATACCTGAGATGTGATTTGAGACCTGAAAAGACTGCAGGGAATGTGAGATGTTTCCTCATGCTGAGCTGAGTCAGGACATCGATCCATCCAGCTTAGTGCTGTCAAATACTGACTGGGAGTGACTCCTTAAGGCTCTCACTGGGGCCTTTCCACGCCCTGCCTGGAGGCCCCAGGGCTAGATGGGAACCTTTGGCATGCAAATTAGGTGCCTCAGTACCGGACCTTCCACTGAGGAAGAGAGGGGCCATGCATAACCCTCCACACATTTTGGCCTACAAGACCTTTTTCAAAAAAAGCACGCCTCATGCCAAATCCGCCTAGTGCCACACTGTCCACTTTGGTTGGCAGTGGCTTCCCACAGTCCCAGGTTTGGAGGTCTTTCCCCTACCCAAGCAGAAAGGTCAGAGGCTGAACTTGTGCCTGACAAAAGACTTCCATGGCCATCCATTTCACACCCTGCTTTTTTTTAAACCCTTGATGCTAATGTGTCACTATACCACAGAATGCCCATTTTATGCGTTCTCTGCTAGATACAAGGAAGGCTTTTTCACATGGTAATACATGGCTAAACTCGTAAGCTGAGCATGTCAAATCACACACAGATAAAAGAACGCCAACACTAACATTAAAAAATACAATTAAAAAGTCAGTTTTCAACTGTGTATGTCAATAGTGCAAAAATTAACACACACCACCATGTTAAAATTAGGCTCCCAAGCAGACGTGGCTTCGTATGGGATGGAATACTTCTTAGGTTGGCAAGGCAAAGTCATCAAGCCTGGTTATGAAGCTGTCAGAGTCCGACAAACTGAAGCCGTGCCTGCTGGCACCCTGAAGCACAGCCCTTGAGACGGTCCATCTCCACAGCCCACTCAGGGGTTTGTCCACTCATCGGGGGGGGGGGGCACTGCCACACATCAGGGATGGGTGTGTAACTCTGTGTGACAGCTTCCTAGTCTTCCCTGGTTTAAAACCATAGTCACTGAAAAGTTTCTAATGACCAAAGATGTTACTGCAGGCTTCAGCCATATGGACGTATTTACAATAATTAAAATGAACTGATGGGCTTCACATACAAAACAACCCTGTGGCGCACAGCCCTGGGGCCTGTTAGCGCGCACGCCAAGTTTCAGGTGTCTAGGTTTCACTGTCTTGGAGCTATGGTGCTGGCAGATGGCTTTACACATGTGTCCTTTTATAACGATAGCCTGTGTTCTGCAGAGCGATGAACGGCGGATGAAAAGCTCCTGAGGGCAGCACCAACAGGTCTGCTTGCCCAAAAGTCTGCTCAGCACAGGTGGACTTTACAAATTCTCCCAGGGTTACTGCAGAAAAGACCCTGCTCCAGCACTGTAAGCAGCGGCTTCTACCTGAAGGAGAGGCTGTGGCTCAGCAGGTGACCGCATGTTTGGCATGCAGAAGGGCCCGGGTTCCAGCCAAAGTGTCTTCAAAAAAGGCTGTAATCCTAGAGCAGTGCTGCCAGTCTGTGTTGACAATATGGAGCCAGATGGATGGAGGACCGCTTCCTACAAACAGCCGGGGCAGGTCCCAGAACCACTAATGTTCTGTTAACAGTCTGCTTCTGCTAGGCAAGGGAAGCACATAGGAAGAGAAACTGACAGGGCTGGAAGGATGCTCAGGCCCTACTCTGACTTCTGTAAGCCTCTGTTGCCATTTCCAATTGAGATCTTCCACTATCCTGACGATCAGGGGCCCAACAACAGAAGGAAGGTGCTATTCAGGGATGGGTAACGAGGTGCACTTGCAACATTGAAGACTACAACTCTTATAAGCCCCAGCCAGCTTGCCCAATGGTTAGAGATTCAGGGAGCTGTAGTCCAAAACACCAGTGTGATACCTGGGTCAGTGTATGAATAACCGTGTCACTATACATAGGCCTAAAGAATCTCCCCCTCAGCCAACAGGTAGTTCAGTTCACAGCAGCAGCAAGATTTCCTCTGCAGCCACTGGAACAGCAACAAAGCAAGCAATGAGCCTGGGAAAATGGGTAAAGGTGCTTTGAGCATCAGAACACCACTAAGCATGTTCATTTAACAGGAGAAACAGCTGAATCTGCACAATCTGTTATAGGCTGCTGGCATTCTCTGGGAGAAAGGCAGGGTACAAAGGTTGTGGCTAGCTAATGGGCTGAATAGATCACTCTCCTCATGCGGAATCTGCCCTAAGACAACTTTTTACCACAGGCCTAAAGGAGAACCTCCCCAGTCCCTGGAGCAGGTTTGGCTAGGAAAGCTTTTGGGAGGGTAAAACCGGAGCCAAAAGACAGCAGGCAAGCTGAGACATGCTTAGGGGGAGATGCGTGTGGAAAACTGAGCGTGGGATGTTTTAAAAGCATACTGTTGTTGTGCTTGAAGAACTCTGCCCCTATTTAATCATCTTCTCTTTAAGCAATTGATTGATTCTGATAAGGCTACAGTTTTGGAAAAACTTTCAATATAGGTACCTTTTTCAGAAGCCGATGATGAAGGATGTAAAACAAACAAACAAACAAAACCTGCCGTGCTTTGTTAGAATGGAAGTAGTCTCTTTGATACTTCTGTTTCCCTCACCAGAACAGAGCCAAACAAAAGCCCAGCCTTACAAAACAGCCACACAACAGCAAATTAAATTTCACCAGTACTCACCAATTATAACTTTTGCTGAATAGCCTACCAAATTAAAGCTTGCAGGCACACCAGAAATATCATCAGTGTGGCACCCGATTCGCTGCCCTCTATCACGCAGGTACACTTGTTCCTGGATGTGCAACTGAATCCTGAGTTTACCCGGAAGCAAGTCCTGCCAAGTTCGGCAGGTCTGACTGCCACATAACTGGGTGTAGGGAACTGTGGGTTTAGCCTTGGCAAACTAGGGTTTGCTGTTGGGTAATGCCTGAAGTTTCCTTTGTTCCAGCTTGGAGAAGGTACCTGCATCCAAAGAATTTGGCAGGTTGGTATAAAATAAGTAGGAGTTTTGTATCTGTGAAAACATCCCTCCCCAAGTTCCATGGAAGACAGGGACAAAGGCAGCTGGCAAGGGTTTAACAGTGCTTAGGGAGAACTGAGGAAACAGCCAGCTCATGTGTAAAGTCATTTATATTACAGTGGGTATTTCTTCTGGATGCATCAAACTGAGGGTGAGGAACACATCATAAAGCACAAACTGCTACTCACCCACACTCCCCTTGAATCCTAGCATGACTATATCTCAGGAACAACAGAAGAAACTAGGAAAAACCCACCCAAAGACTCTAGGAAGGACAGGAAACAGATTTTGACAAGCACTGGGAACAACTTAATGCTGCAAAGTATTCCCTCCCATCCTCCACTCTTGGCTCCTCCTGGAAGACTTTGCTTCGTCTGGCCTTTGCCGTCAAAAAGGGGTCTTCTAGCACTCACACACACAGCTTCCTTGGAGAGAGCACAAATTTGACCACTCCGTGAAGGGTAAGGACTTGGCTCTTTGATATCAGGGAACAGTGCACAATAGTCTCTGCCGTTCTGCTGGTGGCAGCTGGAATGTCCTTCGGGGTTTTGGACCAGCTTTCTAATTGGCCAGGCTTGCATAATACAAAACCAGGGGTCTCCAACCATTCTGGAGCCATGGGCACATCTGGCGATTTGAGGCACTGCTGTAGGAGCTACCAAAAAATAGCTTCCACGCAAGATGTGGCTATTCATCTAAGAGCTGCCAGGCGGGCCTAGCCAGTCTAAAAGGTGGCGAGGAAGAGGGCAAAAGACTGAGACTAGAGGCTTTGATGGGAAGGGACACACCAGAGCGAGTCAGAGGCAAAGCTGTTTGTGAAGGTGAGAGAAGTGGGACAGAGAACGGGAATGGAGAGAAAGAGAGCGAGCAAGCGGGAAATGTCTGATTGGAGGAAAGACAACTGGATGGGCTAGGAAACAACTCTTTCTTCCTGCACACTGAACAGCTGATCGGTAGCAGAAAACCTGGCTTCCTAACATTTTTTCAAGTTTCTTTTTTTTACGGTAAAAATGCATTTTTGAAATGGAGAGGGAGTGGTGAGCTTTGCAGGTGCCACTGGAGGTCCCAGAGAGGCCACGTTCAGGATCTCTATCCTAAAATGTGCTTTGGGCTGGGGAGGGTGACTTGTGCCCCCACCCCCGGATGTTTAGGTCCACTATACTATCAACAGCCAGTATAGCCAGTGGTGGGGAAAACAAGCAATACACTCCCAGCTTAGGGAAACAAGCCAACTTTGCGCAATGGTTTATGACCCTGCCTCGATCCTTTAAAGTTAAGATAAACCATAACTCTTTGGTTCACATGAAATAAGTAACCGACCAGTTGAAAAGGGAAGGCAAAGGTTCCGGCCCCCTCCCTCCTGGCCACACTGGGAGGAGCCCAAGGCTTGGCCGGGCTGCTTCCCAAAACGCTAAACTCTGGTTTACCATAACATATGAAAGCAACTGTTGCCTGGAAACCAAGCTTCCCTGCCACATCACTGACCCAGCTGCCCTGGGCACAGAAGCCCCTCTGTCACAGGCCTGACTTGACATGACCCCACTCAACCCAGCCCGGCTCCTGCTGGACCGCCCGCTCTTCCTCCCACTACAGCTCCTATGGATGCAGGCCTCTGCACTGCTTCCACAGTCACAGTAATTACGTGTTACTGGCTGCTGTAAAACCAAAATTAATGTGTGATGGTAACCTGAGCAGGCCCCTGACAAACTGCTACCCTCTCCCACCCTCCTGGCTGTGGGATGCTTCACGAGTGACAGATTTTCTGACTTGAAGGTCACATGTTGTTCCAATGGGGTGAGTCCTTTGAATGTCTGACCTTGAGGCTGGCCCTTTCAACATTGACTTTTCTGCCACAGGACCCGCAGGAGTTGCCAACAGCTCTGGGGCTCACTCCCTATCCACTTGGGGTACAAGCCACACCAGGCACCTTTATACATTGAGGACACATCCTCGAACAGCCTTCCTGTACACATCTAAAGAAGAAGGCTGGAGAAGCCTCCCTGGCATTATGTCCTCCGGGGCAGACTGTCAATGGCAGGAAAGCAACCTTTTGGAGAAAGCATTTTATTTCTTCAATGGACAGGCAGCCTCAGAGCCAATGCCTGCAAGCATGTATGATGTTAATCTGACAGCATCAGAGCAGGTCCTGGGGCCAGCTGGTAGGGACAGAGCTCCATACACATGGGATGTCCTCTTCCTCCTCTGCTACCCATTAGCGCTTTTCAGAGAAAGGAGGCATGCTTAGGAGAGAGGGTCCTTGAAGGAGCTCACACAGCATATGCAAATTTGTGCATTTCGCTTTTGTCTTGCGGGCCTGAGCCCCAGATCTTTTTGGCACCCAGGACCACCCTGTCCATCACGCCCCACACCCATACTTCGAAAGTTGCTGGGATGTGGAGCAGAGCCCCCAGCAAGATTCCTCCATAGCAAATGCCCCTTCGGGTGTTATCAAGCTTCCCAGCGATCGAGTCCAGGGATCCCAAGAAAGGGGAAGTGCAGGTGCAAATATAAGAAGGTTCTTCAGGCTTTGGAAGAATGCAAAGATTGGCAATGGTGACTGTGGGGTGGGGGGGGGGGAGAGCATGGACTTTTTAAAACAGCAGCTTCCACAAAAGCTGAGTCAGTGCCCCAGCAAGTTTGGACAATGCAGAGATGGAAGCAGCAGCACAGGCACCAAGAAACAAGAGAGATGTGGCAGCTGGGGAGAGAGAAAAGAGCAGGGAGGAAGGAGAAGGCCAAGCAAAGCCCAAGGGACAGAAGCCTGCTCAGACACCAAACAGGAACTGCAGCAATTGGAGAAATCAAATCGGCTGCATTTATCGGGATAAATAAGCCTGCCGCTTGCAGAGCCTGTTGGGAATGAGAAGATACCGTGGGGCTGGCACAGAGGATGCCAATGGCTGCCAGGCCTAAAGGGCTTTGACGTGCTGCCTGGCTGGTCCCACTTCGAGTTAGCTTCGCTCATCACCACACAACCTGTGCTTTCTGCTAGCGGTGCACTCTAAGACTGTGGAGACTGCTTTGCCGGGCCGGGCCATTTGGCACAGTGTCCCACTTCAGACGCAGACAGTGAGATGCCTCCAAGAATTCCATGAACAGGCCATGCAGGCAAGGCCTTCTCTGCTCCTTTTGTCGGTTCCTCTCAAGCATCTGATATGAAGAGATGGACAGCCTCACACAGGGAGTTCCCATTGAAAGATATATAGCCAAGGAGAAGCTTTCATTCATCTAAATTCCATAAATCTATCTAATTACATTTTCTAAGGAAGATCATTATGTGCTGCCTTACATGCATTCAATGAAGCACATTTTCCCTCTGGTTAAACAAAACCTCCAAGTACCTTAAATCACATGCTCTAAAAAGAATTCAAGTATGGACAGGCCAGGGAGTAAGGGCTGCACATGAGCTGGCAACAACTGCAACAGAAACTCTGCTCAGAATTCCCCTTTCCTCATGGTCATCATTGGCTGCTCAGCTTCTGCACGTGAGCAGGCAGCTAAGGGCTGTAAGAAGAAAGTTCTGCCAAAGCACCCGGAGGCCTTTGCCTGGGCTAGAGGCAGGAGGCCGAGCCAGTGTCTCCGACCCTTTCGGCCTTGCTCAGAACACTAGTTGCCAATCAGTGATACAGCAGTCGGGGGGCCTTCACCAGGCAGTGTCAGTAATAAAGGACCAGCAGACCATGCGTGAACAGGCCGTTCAGTCCTGGTCAGGCACCTGGTTAGGAACAACTTAGATCATCTCGCCCAGCATTGTGGACGCTTAGCAACAATGGCTCTCTAGGGATTTGGGCTGCATCTGCTGCCTCGCCTCAAGATGGCAGGAATTGAAACTGGCCCCTTTGACATGCAAAGCAGGGTAACTGCACAGTGCTAGAATCATGGAGACTGGCCTTTCGAGATGGGGTCTGTTTCTGCTGCAATATACTTCCAACCAGTGCTGGAGCAGTGCTTTGGACACTCCCCCAACCCCTGCTGTCCAGGCTTCACCCAACTGTTCATCCCTGGGTTCAAGAAAAAGGAGGGGCTGTAGCTCAGTTCTAAGAGCACCTGCTTTGCAGGGAGAACAATCTGTGGCATCTCCAGGTAGGAAAGGATTTTGCTGCAAGTCAGTTACTATCCCACTCTGCTTCCTAGCTGCTATTCTCTTCATGGGAAGGAGAGTATTAGCTTGCTCCAAGCTGATGCCCTCCAGATGTTTTAGACTCTAACTCTTCTCGGCCCAAGCCTGTATGACATAGAAACAGAGCGAGTCAGAAGGGGTCTCCCGGGCCATCTAGTCTGACCCCCAGCTCTAGCCAGCTCCGCTCACGACATGCCCACCATGTGCATGTCCTGCCTATCCTTGAACACCCTCACCGATGGGGCCTCAACCTCCTCCCGTGGGAGCCCATTCCACACCCTCAGGGTCCTGACTGTCAGGAAGTGCTTCCTGGCATCTAAATGGAACGCTGGTTCCCTGAGCTTTGCTCCGTTGTAAAAAAAAAAAAGTAGTGCTCACCAGGCAGAAGAAAGCGCTGCTCCTCCGGAAATGCTCTCATCTGTTTACAGGTCTGAAGGAAGGCTGGCAAGCTAGTTTGCAAAGGGGAGGGCGACCACAGGCCCAGCTACAACCGCCAGCCCACCACGCATGGTGCTGCAGTGGCCACCTGTCTGGGGCTTGGAAACTGTGAGGAGAGGAGCAGCTGGAAGATAGAAAGGCAAGACTTTCCCCTGCTGGATCACAGCAAGGGCCCATCTATCCTGATCAACAGCCAGATGCCTCTGGGGTGTCACAAGCAGGGCATGAAGAAAATGCCCCACTGCTGTTCTTTGCCCCCTGCATCAGGGAATTAGAGGTCGCCTTTCTCAGAGCAGTGGGATTCAGTAACTATCACAACAGCTGTCTGCTTGTGGGCAACCAGCCACCACTGATGTGTGTGTGTGTCTGTCTCCGTAAGAATTGCCCAGCTGAATGAAAGAAAACACAACCCATCTACCCCGGCATCATGCTTCCAAAAGGGACTAGCTGGTTCTCTCTAGGATGCTGCCTTTTAACAGCTGGCATTTGGGGGAAGACTAACACTGAACCAGACTTGTAAAAAAAAAAAAAAGAAAGAAAGAAAGAAAAGAAAAGCCCACAAAAAGTTACCAGCCAGCAAATATTCTTCTTCTAGCCTGCTAAGGCGGCCAGCAGCGTATATTCTCATGCTGCCTTTGGAATGATCCTGAAAAGGAAATGCAGGCTATAAGCTTTTAAGCAGTGGGGTATGAGGTAGCGAAGGAACTGCTTTTCACCAAGGAGGTCGGCAGAGGTGTTTGTGTGGCTGCAGAAGAAGGGCTGGTGGATTTGTCCCCACAGCCTGTTCAGCTGCCTGCATGGAATTCCTGATCGCTTTCTGCAACCCTGAGACTTGTTAAATATAAGGCTAATTTATCTATCATAGCCACTGACAGATCTACTTAGTTCCATGAATTCGTATAATACAAGCTTAAAGCCACTTAAGCCAGAGACTACAATAACGTCGTATAACCATTGAGAATATAGTTGTATGGAAGCAAAGCACAGCACAGCACTCCAACAGTAATCCTGAGAGCATCTGAAAATTATCAGGATCACCATGCTGAATGAGATCAAAGGCCATAAGAAAGGCCACACTGGATAAGTCCAAGGGCTCATCCAGTCCAGAATTTTATTCCTACATAGTTATATGAAAATAGGAAACTCACAAGCGGAGTGCAACAGCACCCACCGACCCATGCTCCTCAGCAACCAGTATACAGAGAAACTGGGCCTCCGATACGAGAAAAAGCATAGTGCCTTCCCAGCTAGTAGCCATCCCATAGCCCTGGCCTCCTGGAATCTGCCTAATCCCCACTTAGGACCATCCAAGCTGATCTCCATCACTACAACTTCCACTAACAAATAATACAGTTTGACTCTACCCTATGAAGCAGCACGTCTTTTCCTGTACCCCTCACTAGATAATTCCGGGTCCTAATATTATGATAGAGGAAGAAAAATGTCTGCTAATCTACTATCTCCACACCAGACATAATTTTATACACGCCTGTCATACATCCAACTCCAAGCCCCTATTTTTTCTAAGTTTCCCTCATAGGGTAATTGCTACACCCTTTTGATCATTTGGGGGTCTCCTTTCACGTACCCCTTTCCAACTCCAGATTTGTATAATGATGCTATAGCAATGATGTGTGTTTTATTTTCCATCACTTTCTAACCATCTCTGGTATGGAATTTGCTTTCTTCTCAGTACTCACACAGCAATGTTTACACTGAGCTCTCCATGACCACAAGATGCCTTCCCTTCTCTGCTACCACCACCTCAGACCGCATCTCCATATCTGTGAAGTCAGAGGGGATCTTGCCCCAACAAACTTCACTTTCACTTCCTTCCTCTGAGCTGCATTTGCCTTTCAAGACCAAGTCCTGCAGTTTGCAGAAAACCTTTTGGAACCCACCTTGCACAGAAGTGAGGAAACAGGCCTTCCAGGTAGATCTGTACTCCAACCTTCACCCACCCCAGTTAGCATGGATGAGTCCAGAATCAAAGACCACTACAGGTATCTCACCCCTTGGATCTAGTACAATCTCCCATTTCAAACAGTGGCCAGCCAGTGGCTGTTCAAAAACCTGCAAGCGAGTCATGAAGGCAACAGCCCCATTTCGTTACTTGCCCCCTCCCTAGGCTGCAGACCGAGCCTAAACGGAGGAGGTCCCACTCCCAAATATGATCGGAGCCGTTTAATATACCAAGAACCCGGCTGAATCGGACCAAGGTGTGTCTATCCAGGGCAGAAACTAGTTAGCGTGTTGGACTGGTACTTGGGGGACTCGGGTTCTAGCTGCCTTTTCCCATGATACTCCCTGGGTGGCACTGGACACTCACCCTCGGCCTAACCTACCTCACAGCATTGTTGTGAGGTTAAAATGAAGAAGACTGATGAATGCTGCGTTGCACTCCTTCAAGGAACAGGTGGAATATAAATGAAACAGGTGGTGGTGGTGGTGGTAAGAAGCAGAAGCAGCCCAAATCAGGGAGAGAGTGCTCTGGAGCTCAGTAAGGGTGCGCAGGGCTACACTACCCCAATGCATGGGGAGCTTCCTCGTGAAGAGCTGCTGAAACAACCTCTTTTTCTTCCTTTATTGTCTCCTCCTACCTGCCTTCAGCATGCACTGCCTACAACCGGCTTTGGCATTATCTAACAGCAAAATCCTTGGTTTACGGTAAAAAAGAAGAAAAGGGGAACGGGAATTTGAAAAAAAGTGGCAAGCAAGCCCAGGTGCGAGCTAACCCTTCGGCAGCACAGCGCCTTCTGCCTCACTCCAAGCCCACCCTGCAGGAAGCCCCTTTGGGCTCAGACAAGGAGAGGTTTCAACACCGGTTCAAAACGGACAGCCACACGCAGGCAGCTGCGGATGCTGCTCTGCCTCGAGTCCTCCAGCCAGCATGAAAAGCAAAGTGACGTTGCCACTGTAAAAGACATATTTCAAGACAGGACGCACAAAATGGCTGTCTCCCAAGACGAAGCGTTTCTATACAATGCTATAAAAAGGACAATCGCCTAAAAAGGAAAGAGGGATTTGACAGCCAGGCTGACTGAGGCAGCGGTGGTAGAGAGAGATGCGAGCAGATCAAATCCCCCACTTCGTCACCCCCTCCCCGACAGACTGGCTCAAACCCCAATGCTTCCTTCCGACCGCACCTCGTCCCGACATATTTGCTCACATTCTCATTCCGCGATCAACTTGCAAAGAGATGCATTATGACGCGACTGTGTCTTGAGTTCAGGGACTTGGGTGGTGGGGGTGGGATATCATGCTGAGAGGCGGGAGACGAAGAGGCTCGCCTTACAAGCAAAACAAGTCTCTCTTTCAAGCAGCATGCGATCCAAATTCCGCTGCAATCCATGGCAAGGAACAGGATTTCTAGCAGGGCTCCCCACCCGATGCACAGCAATTCTCAGAATGCGTGTGGCGACAGAGGATGGCCCCAAACACACCGGGCTCTGTTTATGAAGGAAGCGGAGAGGAGCTGCCGACGCAGTATCCGTACGAGCCATTTCGGCGCAAACTCATTGAAAACAGCTCTGCCGCTCACTCTCCCTCCCCTTTCTGGCTCTTCAGAAGCAAGCAGTCTAAGGGAAGGGGAAAAGCTCACAGTACAGAAAAGGGGTCCTTAAGATGGTAAAAGCCACTGGTGTTAAAAGAGGGTATCCTTACTCCCATGGCAATGTTAAAGGGGAAGTGGGAAAAGGTCTGCGACTCAAGAAACCAAATGAATGGAGAATGCAGAGGCGATGGTTTGGCCTGCTGGAACGTAAGCAGAGCTGCACTCAATGACAAGGGAGCCTAGCAGATGTCTGAGCAAGTCCACTGCAAGAGAAGGCAGTGGATGCTGCTGCAACAGATCCCAAAACTCTTTGGTTCTGGCTGGGGCTACATGGAGCAATAGCAAAACTTCACATTTATTAAGCAGCTGGAGCGGCTTCAAGGCACTTGCTACACACTCGCTCACTAGCCCTTATAACAGTCCCTTTCTGATATAAAGCGGTCCTGTATGGAATGAAAAAATGAATAGAGCATGTGAAAACGGTGGTGAAAGGGGCATATTCCATACTGGGGTTATTAGGGAAAGGGAGGAAAAATGGGATGGCTAGCAGAAGAATAAAAATGCTAAAGGTTTCCCCATGTCATTGAAGTCCAGTCATGGCTGACTCTTGGGGGCGGTGCTCATCTCTGTTTCCTAGCCGAGGGAGCCAGCGTCTGTCCGCAGACAGTCTCCGTGGCCGTGTGGCCGGCATGACTAAACACCGAGGTGCACGGAATGCTGCTACCTGCCCACCGAGTGGTTCGTTTTTATCTACTTGCATTTGCATGCTTTAGAACTGCAAGGTTGGCAGGAGCTGGGACAGAGTACGGGAGCTCACCCCATCTGCGGATCCGAACTGCCGACCTTTTGATCAACCAGCTCAGACATTTAACCCACTGAATACTTTTATCTAAATCTTTAGTGCAGCTGCATTAGGATTACTTTGTACGTTTCCAGTTGCCTTGTCTCTATTAGGAGACTGCAAACCTAAAAAAAGTACTAGAAAAGGTTCTAATCCCTGCCTGACCATAAAGTTCAGGGGGTGACTTTGGGCTCACCCTGCCTCCAAGTGTACTGTGTTCTCATCTTCCCCACACTTTCTGGACAAGTGAGAGATACGGAGGGAAGGCCAGGCTAGTGAGGGGTTTCCGTGGCTTGGGAGGACATTTCAACCAAAAACCCTCCTCACTCACAGCTCCCTTCATGCTATCGGGTCCTGTCAAATTTCTGAAACTGTATTTTATTGATTTTATTATTATGGACAATTTACCTCTTAAGGTGCTTTTATAACTTGAATGTGCTTGTCTTACATTGTAAGCTACCTGGGAAAGACCACTGTCTTGAAGTAAATTGGGTAAGAAGTAAATTAAGGGAATACAAATTAAGAATAAGAAGCCACAAGTGGCAGCATATTTCATTTCAGGCTACATATTAAAAGTAACATTTTTGATGCACTTCTTACATTTAATCCTAAAATAACCCCCCTGCCCCCACCCCCAATCTTGCAAACAGAAAACTAGGACAACAAGAAGAAAGGTTCTAGCTGGTCTTCTCCATGCTATACTCCTTTCCTATTTACAAGAAGGCTGCTTTTTTCATGCATGGAAAAAGAAGCTTCGCTTTGCACTCAGTAAGGAACACACTCAGTTCTACCACCCCAGGATTCTACTGCTTCATTTTCCTACAGGTAGACCTGGGTATGAGATGGTGTAATAGGGACAGTACCATTCAGACTGAACGTTATTACATTTTGGAAAGCCCCTCTTCCAGGAGAGGATGGAAGGAAGCAGCAGGACAGGGAAATGGGCTAGGCGAAGACATTTCCCCTCAGTTGGCTTTTTTTTTTTTTTTTTTAATAAAGGCAGCAGGGGAAGCATCAGGAAGTAGCCTCCGCCACCTGCACCAGGTATAATCTGCCCTCTCATGACTCTACCACTTAATCCTGAGGAGCAGGATGTGTACTGGTTCTCTGACTCACACAGATGGAGAAATGTGAAGGAAAGGGGAAATGTAAGAAGGCAGGGAAAAGATGGACTCAGCTGTGTGTTTTGTTTTTAAAAAGGAATCCAAACTTGTATACTGCTACAGATACTGCATTCTGGCGGAAAAATGGAAATGGACGAAATTGCCTTATGCGAGGTCTGCTTGTTGGTCTGTCTCATTAGCTCGGGCCCCACAATTTGGAGACTGCCTCCGTGGGCCCTTCCACAGCCATGAATGTGGCAGGAGACCCTCAGGAGCACATGCTCAGAGCCTTTGCTTCCTGTTTTGGCAGGGTACAGCGAAGCAAAAGAGAAAGAAAAAGACCTGGAACGTGTGAGGAAATTACAAACATACACCGAACACGCAAAGACCATCTTCCTCTGGCCACAGAGCCACCACAGACGACCACCACACTGCTCCAAATCTACAGTAACCGATAGCGGAAGGTGCCAAAACCACCTTCACAGGGGCGATAGGGACAACCCCCATGGGACAGCATGTAAAATTCCTATATAACTGAATAAATATCAATATTTCATCACACAGGCACTGAAATGTGTTCTCCAACACCGAAGTGAAACATAACAATGAAAGAATCTCGGATGGGGCTAGATCTGTGGAATGCAGAGACTGTTCAGACTGGGATGGCCTGAAGTCTTATCATGGGTCAAATGCTGGAGGAAGAGACCCAGCAGAGGGGTCCTCTTCCTTCCTAAAGAAAAGAGGCTGAAAGAAACCTCCAAGAACACATTTCTGCCAGCCCTGGTGGGGTTTTTCTTCCTTCATTTCCGATGAGGCGGGGTGGCGGACGGAGTGACAGGATAAAAGCTATTTATTGGCATTAGCTCAATAACCATCCGGCCACCCTAAAAGAACAGAGGAGGGGGCAAAGGCAGGTTTAAAAGGCCAGCCTCTCCCCTTCCCTCTTCCCTATCCCCTCTCCTCCCATCAGCCTGAGTGACGCAGGCTCCCTTATATAATACGCTGCGATTTCCTAGACCGCAAGGAAGGCCTTCCCCTGCCGCCGCCGCCGCCCCCCCCGCCACTGCTTTGTGCTCAGTGTACACTTCACACACGCGCAAACGCATCTTCCAGCGCCTGGCACGGTGCCAGCGCTCTCCCTCGTCAGCTGGCTAGCTCCATTCACAGAGCAGGGTTGTAGCTGACATAAAAAGAGGGGGGGCGGGTGAAGGAAAGGGGGGGGAGAATGAGAGAGAGAGAGCGAGAGAGCGAGAGCGAGAGAGAGAGAGAGGGAGAAGGTTTGGGGTATTCTATCAAACTATCAGCATGCCAGAAGAGACAATAGAATGCCTTTGCCATATTCTTTAAATAATCCACCTTTCTTCCTGCCCCCCCTCCAAATCTGCTTCCTCTGCAGCTTCAGATCAGTAACCACACGAACGGAGAGTACGGAGGGGAGACAGGGAAAAATTGCCAAAATAAATGAATTAATTAATTATCACCCTCCACAGAAAGCAAGGGCTTTAAAAAATAATAAAATTGAAAACCCGACATTCGAGAGCTCACGGCTATTAAAAAGAAGAATAAGATCTTTTTTTTTTTAAGAGGTCTCGACTAATCCCTAAAGAGCCCTTTGTTTAAATGAGAAGGAGAAGAAAAATTAAAAATAGAAAAGACAGCCCAAAACAATACTTACAGGTAGCGTATTCTGCCTCCCTCCTCGACTTCTCAAGAGGAGGGGAGAGACAGACAGATGGAGGGGAAGACAGATCGCGAGCACGCGAGGAGGGCAAGGGGGAGAGCCAGGGTGTTTTTTCACGAGAAGCCCCCTCCTCGGTGGAACATGGGCAGCCGCGGCGTGCCATCCCCCTCCAGGGACCTGCCGGAGCCCAGTCGTAGAACGGGCACGTCCCTGCCAATCATCTGTGGTGCCGTTATATTAAACAAAAGAAAAGGGGGGGATGCTTACTTTTACCCATGATGCCTAGCGGGGGCAGGGGAGGAAAAAAAATAAAACCAGTTGCAGCCGGTTTGTAACCTCAGGACATGGAATTATCGCTTTAAAAAAAAAATTAAGTTGGTTGTGCCATAAGAGACAGTTAACCGCTTTGCCCCCCCCCCCCCCCGCCCCCCTCCTTCCCTACATGACTTCCATCATCAGGTCTCTGGCGCTCACGCAGTCGCCCCCACTCCTTAAAGCCCATTCCTGGCACCTTGCCAAACTTTGCCTCTCATTCATAAGCGTGGGCTTTTCCTCCAAGGGTCTTTTAACTAGTTAGCTGCCAATAATAAATGGTGTAGCGTTTTTTTTGTTATCAGTTTTGAAACACTGGATGCGCATCAGAAGATACCTTCCACCAGAAGGCCTAAGGAAGACTGTCCAACAGAGAAATGGCAGAAATAAGAAAGGGAAGGCAGCTGCTGCCCGGCCTAGGTGCCCAAAGAGAGAGCAATATTCAGCTTGGGTAGAAGCATTCACCCCTCTGAATGCTTTACGAATCGTAAGATGGGTCACAGGTGGTCAGCAGGCCTCATCAGTCCAAAAACCACTTCCAGGCTCAGAATGGTCTTGTCAGGATAGGCCTTGCTTGCCATGGACCATGGCGCCATCTTCCTGCCCAAGGCTTGCCGTGAACAACCAAGCAGAGACTGCTCAACAGGATGATGGTCAGATTCCATGGACCCGGAGGTCTTGCTCTCAAGGATGAAGAGAACAGCACTGGTGCTGCTAAAAGAAGTTTTCTTCTGGGCTGTTCCCAATAGCAGATTCAGCTCTTCAGCACATGAATTGTCGTGCCCGATGGATAAGCTCGGCACTTCTGCTTCCAGGCTCAAATAATCCATGGCAGTCCATCTTGAACCCAAGTTGTGGGAGAAACCATAGTGATGATGAGTGTCCATCAGCATCTTCCCTGCACCAGCTTCCACTCTATGATCAGGGACAACAAAGTAGGAAATCTACCAAAATTACCCCCACACCTCCTTTAACAGTGGAACCCTCTACAAACTCCTAGCCATTTCTCCAGAGTCTCTGTTCAGCCTCCAAGTCAAGTCTATTTGGGCCAGTCCTCAGTGTGGGCATTAGGGACCAGCCTCAATGCAATCCTGAACAGCACTTTGGCTATTAAATTGGCTGGCTGACATTCTAATGGCCAACAGTGGCTGTAGAGGGCTTTCATCATAGAGCTGGAGGGATAGAGCAGCCCAGTTTCAGGGCTGATGGCTGCTTTCTGCTCTCTACCAGTTTAAGCACCATGTAGTAGAGTTCACCTATTTTCTTATTTCTATATGATGAAGCATTCATGCCTGCCACAACCCTCCAAGTGAATACAAATTAAGTCTGAATTAATACATACTCCAACCCGATGGATCCGTTGTCCCCCACAACATTTTCAAGAGTAGCACATATCTGACTGGTTATGCAAACCTGCCTGGCTTAGCTTTGGGGTTTTTGGCACAAGCATTCCAGTTCAGGAGCAGAGACATCCACTAAAATCACTGCCTGTGCACACAGGCATGGATGGGCTGAAGCGAAAGTTGGAGCAAGAATGTTTCCACAAGAGCTATGGATCCAATGCTCCTTCGAATGCCCTTCTCTGGCCTACCCTTCCCATCACCATGATCCCCTGGGCGAGCTTGCTTCAAGCCAGGAATCCCAGCTGCTGGTGGCCAGTCCAGAATGAGGAATGGTTCAAAATGTGCTGACCCCACCAGAAAGCTGCCTCCCAGGGCAGTGCTTTACCCCCTCCCAGAAGTATTCGATAGTAGTCTTGACCCCTTTTCACACAGCCCTGCCCCTCCATCTGCAAGCCAGGCTTTGGGTCACACATGCCACAGTGTCAGAGGGCCTGATAAATGGCTTTTAAATCATGCATAGAGGGTGGAAAATTATGACGTGGCAAGAGATGAAGCACTGGTAAAGCCAGTGCAAAGAAGAACACCAGGCACTGGTAATTATTAACATAGCTTTTCTACCTTATTTGCTAGAAAGCCATCAAAGTAGAGAGGGACAGTGAAAAGGAAGACGGCAGAAATACTGCACAGCACACGGTTTTCATCCTGAATGCTAGAACCTGTTTACAGACCCTGGGAGCAATATGGAGAAACCTGGGCAGGCTTAAATTGCACTGAAAGCAGGGGTGGGGGCTCATACTTGTAAGCACTGCTCTGCTGGACTTGTCTGGGGAGGCATCATGCTAGAAAGGAAGTAACAGTGGGAAATTGATAAGGGACTGACTGTTTCTCAAAACTGTTGTCCAAGAAAGGGACATCCCCTGCTCCTTCCCTGTAAGCACCATACTTCACGCCAAGAGTGCTTTGCAGAAGCAATTTGCCTTAAGTAAGGGACTACTTGCAGGAGTACCTCTGTGCTTGCTGCTCCAATAAGCTGCCCTTCCTCCGTTGGTTCAGCAGGCTGCATGGCCGACATACAGGTGATCTGTCTGGATTTCTTGTGAAGGAACATTCCAACGTGCTACCCTGGCTTCCAACCCCCCCCCCCAGTGTACATGCACACACACATGTGCGCGCACGCACACAACCTCTCTCAGTCGGGGAAACTCTTCTCACCAAATCTCCTGAATGTATAAAGTGGCTCTTTACTTCCTATTTGACATTAAAATATGTGATGCTTTTAAAGGGTCACCTTCACAACTAACAACAACAACGAAGCAGTAGCCTCACCAGCCAGAGGAAGTTTTAAAAAATCGAAAGACAATGGCAAACATAAAAAAAGAGCTTTGCTGCACCGGAGTAGCCACTTAGGTTAGTCAGGGTTGTGATGGCAAGGCACATAAAGACACACTGGCCACAGACAGGCTGACGGAACAGGGCAGCTTCACTGATGTCGCTCAGTCCTAATAAGTGGCATCGGCAGCACAAATGTTTCAGCATGGCATTAATGCTCCCGTTCAAAGTGCCAGCCAGCTGCATCACCTTCCAGGATACTCCATTCCATCCCCAGCCCCTTGACACAAGAGCCAATATTCCACGGCTGCCAAGCATGCCAGCTCCCCACTGTGCTGTTGGGAGGGGATATTTGCTCCCTTTTAGAAAATTCAGACATTCTTTGCACTGCTGTACAATGTGACATTTTACCACACATGCCGATACTTCCCCCTTGTTTCTCAGTAGTCACATGTTGACCAAACGGCTGTTAGAATCTGAGTGTGCCCTTAGAGGGAGTGATAACTGGGGAAAAAGCCTCCAGGGTTAGAGGCAGTCTAGCTTTGAATACAAGTTGGCGGATAGCCACCACTTTCGTGCCCAGCATGGAGCCTCTGACAAACCACTAATGGAGGCATACAGTCCATGCTCCTGGTGTTAACATCCTCCCTTATAACACACCTTACAGAGGCACATGCGATATACATGCTTGCTCCTGAGTTCACTATACTGACACGTGGTTCTGAGCATGTTCTGCAACAAGCACAAAAAGGGGTTCATATGGATCATATGGACACAGAAACATAGAAGCAGAGCGAGTCAGAAGGGTCACCCGGGCCATCTAGTCTGACCCCCGGCTCCAGCCGGCTCCACTCATGACATGCTCACCATGTGCATGTCCAGCCTATCCTTGAACACCCTCACTGATGGGGCCTCAACCACCTCCTGTGGAAGCCCATTTTCCTGTCTAAAGCTAGCCAGGATTTTGGCCTCGGCCAATGCAATTTCTGCAACAAGGAAACAATTCTGCAACCTGGTAAGTGGAAGGATGTCAATTAAAGCTAAGCTCCATGCTTAGCCTTAACTTGGGGTACCTGGGATTTCAGTGGCTTTTTGCGTCCACACACTGCGTAGCTGTTAGGGCATGGGACCTGCTGTCTCTCTCTTAAAAAATTAAATGTGGTTACTTTTCAGTGCGCCACTGCAACTATGCCACGCAGACCATCCTGACAAACTGAAAGCTAGACCTGACCCCAGGACTGAAAGAAAGGAAAGGAAACAGACCCCAAACCAGGTGCCTAAAGAATATAGGAATGCAAGGTATTCCACATCTTCTTCTCTTCCTAATATGAATGCTCAGACTGCCCTCATGCTGTTCCTTGTTTGTCCATAATGGTTGAGAAAACCTGAACAATAAGCTATTGAAACAACAAGGCCGTAAGTATTTTATGCCATCAAGTCAGTGTCTCCGCCCCCTCTCCTCCCCACTCCTCTCTAGATTATAACTAGAGATGATTTGGATGAGTTAGGGAATGTTTTGCAGGGCTGGGGAGTGATGGAGGAGATACACCGTCGATTCAGCTTGTTCGACAGCAGAAGAGGGCATTCCCATGCAACCATTTTGAATGCCAGCATCCAGCATACTGTTTTTCTTCTTCCAAGGAAGAAAAAACTGGAAGAGCGCTCTCTAGCCATCTCGCTCCAAACGCATCTGTAGAGTTCACTTGCGGCAAGTAAGCCAGAACCTCCCCAGCCACTCCCCGCCCTTTATTTCTTTACCACATAGGCATAGTAGCCATCTTTATCTGAATCACTTCCCAAAGTAATTAAAATACTCTGAGTGACATTACTGAACAACAAGTGATTGCTATAGCTCCAAAGTCAAGTTTTAAGCAGGGGAGAAAGGCAACTTTTGATGTGCTCTTTGAACCGCTGAGGCCTGGCCCAATCGATTCGATCCTACATGCAGTGTCCAATCACCTACCCATATTTAGGGTGAAGAACCCTCCCATCATCTTATGTAACCATATTCTTACTACACCTCTCATACATTAAAACCCTCCCTTCTTAGTTTTGTGTGTCCACCAACCTTAACACTGACCCGGGTGAGCTTAAACCAGGCTGCAAACGCGCACATGCACACTCCAGTTAGCAGCTAGCCAGGGTTAGCTTGGAAAGTGCAAGAAGCAGGTGTACAAGATGGGAGAAGCGTGCAAAGCCACGAAACAAGGCCAGTGTTACGCCTGCAGCCCTAAACTGGGCTTGGCATTTTAGCAAACTCCCCAACAACCTGCAACCAATGAAATACGGCTTAGTTAGCACCCTGGCATTTTTTAAAAAAAAAGTCTATTAGAACTGTAACGACATTAAAGAACTGAACTAACTACAGAAACAACTGTTGTCCCAGGCATGTCTAGCAGTTAGTTCCCCCAAGACATTTCCCACAAAACTATAGCAGAACGCAGAGGTCCCTCCTCATCAAGGTTTTGCAAGCTATGCCCCTGATATGGCAATTTATATGCTCCCCTTCCTCTAAAACTCTGTTTCCTATTTCTGTTCAGCTTTGCTTTCAGTTATGAAATACTGCCCGGAAGAGAAGTTGGGCTGTGGTAGGTTCAACCGGGAAGTGAGAGGCAGCATTGCCAGCTATCCTAAAACTTAGGAGAGAGGGAGCCAGTCAAGAAAAGGGGAGGAAACTACAAGTGGAGAGAGGGGACACTGGCACCTGGCCAGACAGGACCGGATGTGTATGTGGGTACACCTACTAGCATCATCTTGCAAGAAAGGTAGAGAGCACTCCTTGATTCTGGCTCTTTCCCCAGTTTACTTTCACCTGCCTGTGGACTCACCTGGGGTAAGTCAAACCTCTCTCCGGGCAACCACAGGGGGAAGCAGAAGCTGGCTTTTCAGCCTCCCATGTCCCTTTAAACCTCCCATGTCACATAACAAGTCCACTGGGATTAGCGTAACACATACATGTCTGAGTAAACATGCACCATGAAGTACCAGAAGACTGATGGATGAAGGTAGATGAGTATTTTATGTGGACTTCTTTGCAAGCCTGAATGGTCGATCAACCAACACTCTCACCACTGTTATTTGTGATACTGACGCGTTCAGCAGTTCTCACTATCTTTTTGCCGCAAGAGCCACTTGGAATGAGTTCTGCTGCTTCTGCTGGGGTGGGGCTACAGCCCTCTGAGGGTGGGCTTCTCTCAAGCTTACACCCTGACCCATCACAGCTTGACAGGGCACATCAGTTCCTTGTGTCAGCAGCCTCTTCCTTCCTCAGGTAGGTTCAGAAAGGGCAGTGCCACCCCCCCAAGAGACATTGTCCTTGACAATGCTCCCTACTCTGGGAACAGGGCACAGTCGGAGACAATTCTCAGTTCTCCTCCAAGCATTAAGCTTGGAGCTGGATCAGTGTTGCTACGCTCAGTATAAAAACAAGCTTCTGCCCTTCTACCCCGTATCTCAAAAGCTTGGAGGAGCAGAAACCAGCCCATGCACCTCCCCACTCTAGCTTAGAACTGGACAAGGGAGATGGAAGTAGGAAAGGTTGCTCTGATTCTCCGTCTACCAGGTCCACTGAGGCCCAAAAGCTGAGGGCCAGGCATGAGCAAACATGCAGGGCTCTTCTGCAGGGCCTTACTGCCTCTGCCACCAGCACACTAGATGAAGCACTGTGGTCCAAGGGTACCATCGAGGCCAGGGGTCAGCAACCAACCAGTCCTATAATCCCAGATTATTGCTATGCTGACTAGGGTTTATGCGAGTCCAAACTACCAGACAGCCATTAGGTTGCGAACCCCCGGTCCACGGAGTCTTACCCACCTGTCTGAACATTCTGTCATGTGACCCGGGGGACCAATCCTATCCTACCAGACCCTATAAAATCCAAGGACCCTCAGACCTTGCTCTTCAGCCCAAGCAAGTACCAAATCACTGCCTGAGCTCCTGCATCCTTGGATCTTGATGAGTGATGGGTTCCAACTTGACAGGTGCCGCAGACCCTGCTCAACTCTACAACTTGACTCCTGCCTCACCACTTCCCCCTGGAGCCTAGGACTGAATGGCTCAGAGTCTAAACATTGTCTGGGCCCTACAACCTCACCCTGCCTTCCTTCCCAGACAGGCATCCCTTCACCCAGTCACCCCAAAGCATCCATGGGTGCTTTCCCTGCACATGCCAGCGAGGGAACTGCAGCCTTTGAAAGAGGAATGAGATCTAAGTTAATTTCCATTCTTCTCCAACAGTAAATCTGTGGCCGCGAGAACGGGAGCGGGGCAAAAATGAAGACCCACTGCAGTGAAGCAAGTTTTATAATTCATTAAAGTGAATTATCTCACTTCTCATACAAACAAGTATCCGGCAGTTGGAGGAAAGGAGGGAGGGGTGGCGGGAGAATTCAACAAACGGTTGAGGGAGAAAGAGAGAGTGCGCACTCTAGTCAGCAGTAAAAACCTTGTCCCCCAAACCATTTCCAGTTATCCATCTCACTTAACGTCGCCCGTGCTTCTCGGAAGCAGGATTCAATACCGCTACCAAGATATTACAGGCTGAGCTGCCCCGAGTGTTGGTTGACGGGTTGCAAGGCAAGACCTAATACGGAAGGAAGAGCGGGGGGGGGGGGGGGGGGGTTGACAGATAGCTGCTTCAGCTTTCCCTGCTCTGCTGTCAATGAAGTGATTCCAGCGTACCCCAACAAGGCAAGAGAGACAAAACAAATCAAATAGTTAAAAGCTTCTGTGAACTACAAAAATACTTGCCCACAGAGGAGGCCGTCCTGTTGTCCCTTTGCGTAAGACAATGCTCTACTCAAGATCTTACAGAGCACAGGGAATTCTGCCACATCTCTGCAGTGGATGGAGTGTGACTGGGTTTCCTGTTCGTTCATGGAGGAAACACACAGCAGAATCAGCAACCCTCAAAAGAGGCTGTCCTGTTGGATCTCTGTATGAGTCAATGTTCTGGGAATGTGGCCTTTCTCTTTGTAATCAGATCTTCCTAGATGAGGGTTAATCTGACCCAGCTCCTCCTCGGATACAACTCATCAACCCCATCATGCCCAATGCTAGTGAAGCAGAAGGTTGGCCATTGAGTTTCTTTCAGAGTTTGTGTTCTGTGTCCGATGTTCTCTAAACAGCATCTGCAGGAGCACATGGAATTCTGTTGCATCATGCAACTGAGGACAAGTTGTTCATACATGTACCCATGATAAAGAATCACAGCAAAATCTGCCTGCCTGCCTGCCTTCCTTCAAAACATTTCTATGCCGCCCCCATTTGCAAAAAGCCTCGGGGCGGCTTACAAAACATTCTTGGAGAAGGAGGCTGTCCCACTGGATTTCTTTGTAACTAACTGCTCTGGTCTTGCTTCTGATCAAGCTTCTCATGGCTAATTCTGCCCTGCCTTTGCCCTGGAAGCAACCAGGAACCATTTGTCATTCATAGAAGAGGGATGTATCAGAATTTGACACCCTCAGAAAATCCAGCCTTGTAGTGTCTCTGCACAAGATGCTGCTTCAAGTTAGACTTCGTCCAGTCAGGGAGTGTGTTCGGATCTGTAACTCATGCAGAAACATGCCAATGCCCTACCCTGAAAGTGAGTGCTTCTTACCTGAACCCACTGTAAGCACACTTTGCCAACAAAACCACAGAGGTGGAAGGGAACTTGGCAAGTATCTAGTCCAAACCCCCTGTTCACTTCCCTAAAATGTTAACCATTGGTTCAAGTTCTGTTCTCTGGAAAGTAAGTCCAGTGGGATAAAAGTCAGTGACAAAGTACATGCTTTGCATAGGGAAGGTCCCACGTTTGATCTCTGGACTCTCCAGGGATGACTAGGAGGGAAAAGAAACTTGCCTGAAACCCTGAAAAGCTGCTGCCAAGTCAATTAGGCAAGATGGACCAGTTACTAGCTGACCAGGTGTACGATTAATTCTTAAGTCTGTTTCCTTTCTGCCTGACAGTCCTTCAGACATCTGTAAGACACCTTCAGTCTGCCATCATTTAGGCCAGAATATTAAAAAAGCTGTATCAGACAGTTGGGTAACACTGTCCTGATGCATGCAGGGAGTGGCACCTCTTTTCTCAGGCTAAAACTGCACAGGATTGTGTTGTATGTCACAATTTTAGGGAACCCACCACCAATGCTGTACTCTAACTTGTTTTACTAATTAGGCACATCTGCAATAATTTCACATATTCTACTTTGTTACCAAGAGCCAGATTTTCACCAAAATCAGTATTTTATTGGTAAGAACAAAGTGCAAGACTGAAAAATTATTTCAAAAATTTAAGTCATCAGTAGGACATATTTAGGAGAAAGACTTGAACAAAGCCATAAAATCAAATCAAATCAAACCCCAAATTCCTTAGACACCAATATTACAAATATTTAGGGAACTCAATACCAGAGACTTAAATGAAGGAAAAGGAGAAAATGATACATAAACTGAGAAGGTGGGCTAAAAAGTCAGGGAACAGGAATAGAAGAAAGGGCAGAAATATGGAGAAGTATGGATGTGGAAGGGGTAGGGCTGATCCTGCCCAGGCCTTCCCTGGCTTTGGAGGTTTGCCAAATATCCACAAACTTTCATGCTGCTCTGCTGCCATGAGGGCTAGAAACTCTGTCTTTATGTTTAACATCAATGCCAAACATCTTCAAATGCCTCTTTCTTTCAGAAATGTGAGGCCTGAAAGGCAATATCCTAAAAGCATGGAAGACCACTGGCCCTTACCATCAGTTGCCTTATTTCCAGGAACTGGTATATGTCAACATTTAAATAAATAAATAAATTTCCCCAAATCCTGGTTGCCATGATCAAAAAGCCCAGCCATGTATCCCAGTGTTTCCTGCACCAATGACAACTACTTTCAATAAAGTTGAATCTTAATACCCCACGAAAGACCATACACACAGTGAGCAGATTCTGTGGATGCCCCCAACTCCGTCTTTCCCAGACAAAAAGCAAGGGAATGTGCAGTTAACAGTCGGTCCTCCCAAGCTTTTCCTGTGTTGCTGAGGTGGAGACATGGCTCATTTCATCCTCAGCTGAGGATTTCTCTGTTTTCAGTTTCCTCTGATAGTAGCAACATGTTCCTTTCCCCACTCTAACTGAAGGTGATCTCTTGATCCCTGGCGAGACCCCAGTGCCTGTGTAAAGGGGCCCCTGACAGGATGCAATGAGAATCTCAAGTCCCCGAAACCCTTTGGCTCTCTCTCCACAGAAACAATATTTTCACCCCCATGGCCTCTGCCAGGGCTTAGCAATGCAGCAGACACCGACACTTTCCGCAGCATCCAGAATTATCTGACTGTATCTGTTGCTGCTCCTTTTTAAAGAATGAAAGTTAACAGCAGCAGAACTTGGCCAGGATATGGAGCAAGTTACTCATCCTTTGGCCTCACCCGCTGACTGTTCTGTGGAGCGGCTGTGCCCCCCTCCCCCACAGCAGTCGTTTGGTGCGTGGGCAGCCCCGCGTGGCTGTCAGCTTGTGTTGGTGCCCAGTAACACTTCCTCGGAAACCAAAGGCTTCCACCAGCAGCCAAGGGCTGGGCACTCCTGTGCTGACTGCAATGGGCTTTAAGAGCCTCACATGTTTCCCCAAATACGGGCAGCATCTTTGTGCGAGTGGTTTTCCGCTAGAGCTTTTATGGATGAAGCTCCTTGCCTTACCAGCCCTGTTTTCCATCTGGGTTCAATCCTGTTTTAATGCCCTGAACCAGATTCCGTGATGCAGAATTGGGTTTGAGTGCTGCCATCTAGGGGTGGCCAAGGGGGGAAATACAAGGAGCGAGCAGCAGCTTCTAGGTCAGGAGTGGTCCTTTGGCATGGATAAACCAAACAAACCACTGCTCTGTTAAAGCTGAACACAACAAACTGTGGTTTATTCAAGCTACAGTTAGTGAAGAAGCCAAGTTTATAAACCATGGTTCAATCCTAGCTCATTTGAACTACTATAGTTTAAATAAATCATAGTTTCCCTAGTTCAGGTGTAACAGCTTTTTTTAAGCAGAAAATTTTGATATTCTCCTTTGGCACATGCCAGAGAAGAGAGGAGTGGAACTGAGAACCCTAGGCTCACCACCACTTGTGCCTAGAGCAGGAAACCATGGTTTCCTGTTATGTCTGAATCAGCCCATTGTTTTAACAGATGAGTTGTACACTGCTTTGAGGACCAGGAAATCAATAGACAGGATATACATTTTTTAAACAGACCTATACTGCATCATTTTCTCCATATAAGTGAATGGCAGTCATTCATTTATATGAAAAAAGTAAACATACATGCACCCAGATATATAAATGCCATTCGTGTAGGGACCAAATTTGAGTGGCCATGGCTCGTCATGTACCTTTACCATAATTTTGTTCCATAGAACTGTTTGGCATCCCACTGGGACCTGAGCCAAGAAAGCCATTATTTTGCAGTGGAGAAAGAGCAAAATGGCGCCCTGGTGCCATTAGGATAAATAAGGGCATCCACAAAAATCTACTGTGGAAAAGAAAAAGGCTAAACGGGTGAGATCTATCTCGTGTGTGTCAGCCACAGGCAACAGCTTCTTTGGGAGGGTCTTCCTGTCCCTGCAACAACCAGCACTCTCCAAACATGAAGAATAGCTTGAAATTGCATCATATTCTAAGGGAACCGGAAAGGCAGCTTGTGGAACATTTGGGCCCTCTGGCCACATCTCCATTCTCAGAGCGTTACCATCTCCATCCAGGGGTGGCTGATCCTTCAGCCATATCACAGGAAGCAATGCAAAGCACAGCAAGGTTTTCAAAAATACAACAAGAGCTGCACTCTGGTTAGAAGCCAAGGGATGTGCTGAGGTCCAGAGGCAAAGTCTCACGAAACTGAAGGAACAAAACTACTGCTGCTGCCCTTCTCTACTTGCTGACTGTGATTCATTTAGGATAGCCTTCCCCAACCTGGCACCCTCAACTCCAAACTTTCCCTGCCAGCATGGCTGCATTGTCTTGGACAGATGCATGTTTAGTCCAATACGCCGGGAAGGTACCAGGCTGGGCAAAGCTCAGTTAGGAAAAGAACTTAGAGCACATCTCAAAGGCTTTGAACATATGAAAAGAGTGACACGAGGAAGGGGTGTACTTTGCACACAGAAGGTCTTTCTCCAGCACCTCCAGTTAATAGGGTCTCAGCTGACATGACTGACAGAAACCACCGTGCAGGGGCAGGCAGCCTGGTGTGCCTATGCGAGCTGTAGTCAAGCACATCTGGAAGGCACTTACTTGCCTGAACCTCCTTAGAGAGTTGCTGACAGTGAGAATAAACCCATGGCGTAGTAAAAGCTAGTTTCCAGCCGGGGACAAACTATGGCCCACAGGTGGAATGCAGGAGCTGCATCCCAGAACGAAAAGGACCCCAAGGAGTAGGCAAGGTGAGATCTTCTCTGCCTGCCACCCTGGAGAGCGGCTGGCAGTTTGAGGAGGCATGCCCAGTCTCGATGGACCCAAAGGAGGATTCCTTTTAAGACATGCTTGTACAGACTCATCCACACCTCTTGCAGTGAAGTGCGCATCACTCTTGGAGTGCCCAAACAAAGAACCTCCTGAACTGGACCAAGAAGCACACTAACCAGCTGCCCCCACTACTGCTCCATCATTAAGAAGATAGAAACAGAGAAGCAGAGCGAGTCAGAAGGGGTCTCCCGGGCCATCTAGTCTGACCCCCGGCTCCAGCCGGCTCCGCTCACGACGTGCCCACCATGTGCATGTCCAGCCTATCTTTGAACACCTGCACCAATGGGGGCTCAACGGCATCAAGGCACTCGCAGGCAGAGTCACTCGAAACCCTGGCAAAACTTTTCATGGAAATTTATCAAACCTAAAAACAAACACACGGCACAGAAGGAGGAGCCTGCCTTCAAAACTTCTGGGCCCTCCCGATTCACCCGCAAAGCACCCCTAATTTGTCAAATCCTCAGTCTAAATGGAGGGCAAGAGGATAGGGGATACAGAAATCGGCAGACTGGGGCGTTAACCCAAGCACCCTAATAAACAAGAAACAGAACAGGAAAACTTTAACCCCATCTCGAAATCACACCGTCTGATGATGCGCAGGCTTTCTTTTGCCTTTCCTTGCCCATTACGGGGATCAGAGAGCTTTTTCTACCCAAGGAAACAGAGAGCCACAATGAGCTGGAGTGGACAGCACTAAGGAGGATGGACTCAGGGCCCATCTCAGTAACTGGGTTCAGACAACATGATAGGCCACACTCAAAGACCGAGAAAGGTAGTTACTGCTGCATCATGGCTTGCTGTTATCGAACCATGGGTTACTGCGCTGTTTGAATACAGCCAAGATAACAAACCATGGGGAACAACCCACAGTTGACAACTCAAAACAAACTATGGGCTTTATTTGCTTGTAGTAAACACAAGCTTGTTAGCACAGCTGCACTTACATAGCATAATAGCTTATGCTTCAACAACAATCTACAGGTCAGCAATAACCCACCCTCAACCACTGAATCCGGTTATCATGTTGTCTGAACCTAGCCAGTGTTTTCCATTCTTCAGCTGAATTGTCAAATAGGCATCCTTTCTTCTTGAACTGGGTTGGAAGTATGGGTCAGGGAGAAAGTCACGGCCAGATATAAGGCAGATCAGGAAGAAAGTGCTCAAGGTTTCCCTTCCCCAGGATCACCGGCCCGTCAGATTTGCAGCCTTCCCTACTCCCACTACCTGTTGCTTTGAAAGTAACACTATCAGGAGATCCAGTCCACAGTGGTGCAGTTGGGCCCTGTTACCACCCATACATGCAGCCAGCCACTCACCCTCAGCAGGGCTGTTGTGAGGAAAAGACTGAGAGGAGGAGGAGAATTGTGTAAGCTGTCCTGAAGGCAGGATATAAATCAATCAATCAAGCCTGCCTGGATCCTTGTCTAGCTGGCACTGAACCCATCTCAGTCTTAGCAGCTGGAGCAGTGGGGAGAGAAGCCCCCTACTGTCTCTCCCTTGCCCCCACCACTCAGCATGTGAATCCATCCCAGAATGGGTACTTTTGAAATTGGTTTACGTACAGCCAGCCTAACGCTGGGAACAAGTGATGGCAAAAGAAGAAGGGGGCGGCAGAGGATGAGGTGGCTGGATGGAGTCACTGAAGCAGTGGGTGTGAGCTTGAGTGGACTCCGGGGGATGGTGGAGGACAGGAAGGCCTGGAGGAATGTTGTCCATGGGACAGCGATGGGTGGGACGCCACTTCGCAACTAGCAACAACAACAGCAACAGTTAGGCTACTGGTTCATGTACATTGGCAGTGGCTACACCGGTTGGATATGGCTTTCCGAAGTTTTAGAGAAAGTCAGCTTGTTGTATGACCTGAAGATGCTGGGACTGGAGCTGGAACCCTCTGCATGCAAAGCAAGGGCTCCCCTACTAGGGTTCTCTTAAACTAAGAGGGATTCCAGTCCTCTTGGTTCCTACTTAAATGAGACCATTGTTGCACAGTGAGGTGCTCGGCAGCTATTCTGGACTACAATGCCCAGGATTCTTGAGAATGAGCTGTGCTGGCTAGGGCTGATGGGAATCGATGTTGAAATCATCTGGGGAGCACCAAGTTAGGAAAGGCTGCTCTATACTGCGTCTTCTCCAGCCTTATGTAGAGACATCAGAGGCTAAACCTGAGTCTCTCTCTTTGTAAAGCAAGCATTCTACACTTCCCCTAGTGCCAGTGACACAACAAGTTATGTTCCAGAGGCCAATGCAATGCAAGCCAATCCAGGATGGAAAGGCTTTTTAACTCACAGGCCCCATTGAGACCATTCAGACAGACAGACGGAACCTGACGTAAAAGTAGTTCAATAAAAGGCTGTTTCTATAGCCATACTGTGAGGATGGTGCCCTGACATCTCTCAAAATCAGGTTATTGCCACTGCAAAGCCAGAGACTTCTGCTTTGTGCAATGGCCAGAATTGTGTGCACAGTACAGATTTTTTTTTGGGGGGGGGGTGTCTTTAAAATTAAAACTTTCACTGGTTTTTCCAGTTAATACAGAGACATTAAACATCCCTTCCTCCCGTCATCTCTGTTTGGAGCTTTCCCGTAAGGGCATGAGGCCAAGGAGTGCTGTACTCAAAACCCCCAATTCAGGAACCTACCTCTGTGCCTTACAGCAATTTTGTGCACACACACACACACACCTTGTGGGCTAGGGTGTGGCTCCAGCATTCCAGAAAAAAGCCTCCAACATCTACCCAAGTGCTTTTTCACAGGGCAGTCAAAACCATCCACCTGAGCAGCGGAGCCGGCTGAATTTGTCCCAGTAAAGCAAATCTTCAGGGAGTGAAGGGTTCCCCCCACCCCTTCGCAGTACACCCAAGAGAAGCAACTTCCCCAAATCAGGCTCGGTATCCTAGGGCCAGCGGCACACAACGCTTTAAAATCGTCATTTTTGCTAATAAGTCCATTATCACAGCTGTGCCCAGTCACCCCACTTCTCACAATTCCAGGTGAAGGCTGGAATCTTCCTCCCACCCCTTTCTTTCTCTCTGCCCAGTAAAACCTTCCCTCAGACCAGCCTGCTGGGATGGGAAAGCGGGACTGTGATGACAGCCAGTCAGGTGGAGGCGATCAATAAGCCAGTCTGCCCAGCGCTTCCCTTCCCCCCTCCCGCCCCCACGTTGATTCCACCATCTCCAGTCGTAGCCTCCAAAGCATTAACCCTCCGCTCCAGCAGAGGAACAAGGAAGCCGCACACTTCCAAATAAAATGTCTTCTCCGAGGAGAAGGATGGGGGAGGGGGCAACACGTCCTACGCACTACCCCCCCTCCCCATGGCTGGGTTCGGCCCCTCAGAGTATGCCGGCATGTGCCTCAGATTAGACAGCCCCTCCAGGCATGCCCCCGCCCCACATCCCCACCCCACAACTAGTTAGAAGGATGTCCCCAGTGCAAGACCATGACCTCCTCCCATTTTATTTCGTTTTAAAATCTGAACGCAATCTGCCTTGTCTTTCCACCCACATTGAGAGGTGGCATCGGCAGTGCCTGGGTGGGGGTGGGTGGGTGGAGAAAGCACAATTGTGAGGAAGATCTATGGAGAAGAGATATGGGGAGGTGCCCCCCCCCCCCACACACACACACTTGCATCCATCAAATTCCCAGATCTAAGGGCACCACGTGAAAGAAAATGCAAAGATACCAGATAGGATCAGGTTTTGGGGGGAAAGCTTTCTGAAGCAAGGCTGAAGAGGACGGCAACCTCCTCCCTACCCAATTTTCTATTCTCTCACAGTCCTCGGAGATTCACAGCCTCACCCACCCAGGACAGACTGGTGCCTTGATAGGCTGTACCCCCTACCCCATGGGGAGAGGCCCGCCATTCCCCAGGCGCCCCTGCCTGCCCGCAGGAGGAACAGTGATGAGCGCCGTAAAGCAAAGGAGAACCAGGCTCCCTTCCTCAGCACCCCCCTCTGCCCATAACGGGCACACAGGTGAAGGGGGCAACGGACGGATCCTCTAACTTCTCCTAAGAGGGCAGCCTGAACTGAAAGAATGAATCCACACAGCGGCTGCTTGCCTCCTGCCACGGTCGATTTTCACTGCCCCCCGCCAGCCAGCCAGCCAGCCAGAATCCAATGCTCAGCTACCGACACCCCGAAACCTTGACTGGTCCTCTCCATTTGCTTTGCCCAGATGCATCGGCCCACCCTGCCACAGCCAAAGGCCTGTTCATCCCACCTTTTTGGTCTCCCAGCAACAGCCAAACCGGCCTCCGCAGTCCCTGCCACTATCACCACCCTTCAGCAGGCGACTTTCAGCTACACCAGGCCTATTCGTCTAACCCCCACTCCCGCTGCATCACCACCCCACAGAAAGGCTGCCTAAAGGCATAACTGAACTCCCCACTTTCAGGTTCTACTGCTACTTAAGCTCAGCTTCTCCATCCATTGGCCCAAAGGGATCTCCCAGCAATGCTCCTGCCCACCCAACCCCAAATTTTCTTTGCACCCCAAAGTTCAAGCTAATACCTCCCATCCCCTCTTCCAAGCTACATTCCTTAGCTTTTGGTCCCCTGGATAACTTTGCACCCTGCCACTTTTGAAACTCACCCCCACCTCCAGAAACATATAGAAATGAATCCCCCCTCAAATTACAATGGGCTTTGACCCCCACAAATCAGAGGTTGCAGTCCACTCATATGTTTCCTACACCAGTCCAATGTAACACATTTCAGTCTGTCCCCAGACTCCCAATATTCAGAAAACCTGTAGGACATCCCCTATCCCAAGAGCAACACCTGCTTGTTCAGGAAACATATATTCCAGCCCATTAGAGGTACCCCACATAAATGATTTCATTCACAACCCTTAACTTCAGAACAGTTCTTATTAACACCCCCTACATGCAAAAGGACTAAAAATACCCTGCTTTTACCCATCCCAAAGTCTATCACTGCACACTCAAGCAAAATTATTACCCCATACTTTGAAGCAGATATTCTCCACAGGCACTCCGTTTTAGCACCCAACTCAGGTTAGGTTATAGCAGGAGAAAAGTGACCACCTCAACCCATCACAATGCACACGAACCTCTGCTTAACTGCCTACCTGGCTAGAAATATGCCACTACAAAACTCCCCTGTGCCCAGCCCCAATATTCAGAAAAGCATGCTCCCCAAACAAGCTACCCTATTCCTTCATGCATAATAATGTTTATAGTAGCCTTCCCAATACTTTCCAACAGGCAAACCTTCAACAGCCCCTTATCAACCTTCGAAATTGAAAAAAAAAAAAAGATAAAATATCCCAGGGGGGACACAAATAAACTCCTAACGTTTTATTTACCTCCACAACCACTAGATTGTCGTCCCTACATCTTGTATGAGACACACCCAACAGACACCTACGTACACATCCCATTTTCTGGACCCTACTATTCTGGGTATTTCTACAACTGCTAACTTCCATCACACACAATCCATCCCATCTAGTAACATCCCGTATTTAGCAAGAGGAAACATCCACCGTCCCGTCCTGAACTCCAAAATGAAAGACATCACATCCGAAAAGGACCTCCCCCACCCTTCGTTGGTCTCACACATCGCTCCAGCCACTAGGCTACCACTCGCTTCTCCTCTGCAACCCCACCCCCACCCCGGCTCCCTACACAACACGTCTGGACACAAGACGCAGGAGCAGCCCCTACAAAAGACAAGGGCCACCCACCCGCCCCTCGCGTAGGAAAGGCACCCGCGCTGGGCGCAACAGGCCTGCCACACAGACTCCCCGGAGCCCCCGCATTCAAAATGGCACCTCCACCCCCGCCGCGCGCACCCCTCCCAGCCCAAAGGCCGCCAGGTTGGCCACACACCCCTCCTCGCAATGGCCGGAACCCTCCCATCTCCCCACACCCGCGAGGGCGGCCCGGGGCCCTGTCCTCGCGGGGTGCCGATCCCCTCCCGCCCCCGCGGCGCCCCCACTTGACCCCCCCTCCCCTCACAGGACGCCGGCCGTCAATCGCCGCCTCGGCCCCCCGCCCCATCCCCCTCCCCCTCACCTGGCGGGGCGTATTTGTGCGTGCGGAGGTCGACGTCCCTCGGGCCGAGCGGAGGGCGGCGGGGACGGGCCGCGGGAGGCGGGCGGGAGGCGGGCGGGCGGCGGACAGCAGACGCGGCGCCACCGACACCAGCAGCCGCCGCCGGAGCCGGCACCCACCACAAACAATGCTCCTGATTGGGCAGCGGGCCCCGCCGGGCACGCCCCGCCTCCCGAGCGCCAGCTCCGACGCCCATTGGGCGGGCGGGAAGAGCGATCGGGGAGCGCGCCAATAGGCCTGGCGCACTGGCCGGAGGGCTCCCGCCCGGCTGCACCCATTGGCTAAGCGGAGCGGGTGACTGGCGTAGGGCGCGGCCAACGAGCGGCGACGGAGTGCCCCGCGGGGCGCCTTTTTAATGGGTCCCCCGCTTCTTGGGCGTCTTTTTTTCCCCCCTTCTTAGCCGCCACATCCGGGTAACCGGAGGCCTCATGGATGGAGGGAGAGATGGATGTGTCGGCGGGCCAAGAGAGGGAAAAAAGGGAGGGGCGCGGGAAGGAGAGGAGCCTCCTCCGTCTCCCCCCTCAGGGCTTTTCGGGCCCTCCTGGCCACCGTAGCCCAAGTGGCCCCCTTCAGAATGATGCCTTTTTCTTGTTTAAAAACAGGAAAAAAGTTGATTAAATACCAGCCTTCACACAATAAAGCCTCGGAAGGGTAGAGCAGGTGCTGGGCCTTCTGCCTTGGGCAAGCGGCTGCGCTAGGCCTCGTCCTGAATGGGTCATGACGGCTGGAAGATGAAGGCCTGTTGCTGCCATCCAAATATATTATTTGATTTACATCCCGCTTTTTCTTAAGAACTGAAGGTGCCCCACACCATTCTCCTCCTGCTCTCAATCGTATCCCCACAACAACAACCCTGTGAGGTAGGTGGGGCTGAGAGTGTGGGGCTGGCCTTGGCTCCATGGCTGAGCAGGGTCAGGAATTAGGGTTGCCTGACCTTGTCCCACGTTCTTAACCACGATGCCACACTGTAGGCCTCAAGTTGTGCTTTGACATGGAGAACATCCATGTACGTTTTTATTGTGCTTTTTTCCCTTTTTATGGACTGTGCAAACCGCCCAGAGTATTTTGGCTGTGAGGCAGTACACAAATAAAATAACACTGTACCAGAAAGTAGATTTCAGGTGGCTAAGCTGGCACTCTCAGATGTCCACATTTGCCAAAAATTGCGGACTGAGGATGGTAAGGAACAGCAGTGTCTCAACAAGCTTTAAATCTGCCTTTGGTCTATATAGTTTATATATACTTATATAATTTCTATACTCTGGGCGGTTCACAGCACCATATTTAAAACTAATATAAAATATACCAATAAAATAGCAAATCATTAAAATGGCCAGGGCGGCTTCTTTTATATTGTTTATTTTATATTGTTAATTTTGTATTGTTATTTTTGTATTGTATTGTATTGTATTTTGTGTTGTGAGCCGCCCCGAGGCTTCGGCAAGGGGCGGCATAGAAATGTTTTAATAATAAAATGGTGGCAATACAAAATTTAAAACCAAATCAAAAACAGAAAAACAACACGTCTCTATGTGTATGTGCCTGCATGTGTAAAAATATGCGCACGCACATGAAAAAAAATCACACACATAATAAGCCTCTTTTACTTCAGTTACTGCAAGACGCTCTACAGAGGGCTGCCCTTGAAGACTGTTCCAGATCTGCAACAGCTACCAATATGGCAACTAAATATTTAGCATATTGCTGCACCAGTTTCCAAGCTGTTCTTGGACAGTGTCCAAGATGCTGGTGCCCTAAAGCTGGAGAGAGCAACTTGTGGACCCCAGAGGTTGTTGGTCTGCAGCTCCTGTGGTCATTTACCGCCGATTCTGCAGGCCCAAGCTATGTTTTAGTAATGCCTGCAGGCCACACATTTCCCCCCTTTGCCCTAAACAGTTTGATGCCAGGGTAGCTGAAACACCACTGCCTCCCTTACTAGCCTGTCCGTGGTTTAAGATCAGTTTTTAGGCCCTTTACCACAAAGCGAGGATAGGTTGCTGGAGGTGCAAAACAGCCTGTTGCAGGGCAAAACCCCAATTGTGGAGCACCTCGGGTGAAGAATCTTATTTTCCCAAGTTATTTTCACGTTTAAAAAACATGCCAGCCCATTTTTAAATGTTCGCACTCAGATGGATTTTAATCTTGGTTACCAGTTTGGTTTTCTTTTTTAAATCAATGGCTTGTTATTATGTTTTGGTATTATTTTATGGTGTTAAGTTTTGTCTTTTAAAATGGCTGGATTACTTCGTTAAATGTAATGAAAAATAGAATCATACAATCATAGCATAGTAGAAATGGAAGGGGCCACGAAGGCCATAATACAGAGAAAGATCCTTAAAAGCAATGAGCAGTGTAATATGAGGGTCACTAGACAGACTCAGGGTTTTTCAGAGACCCAACTACAAGGTTGGAAATTTGCTCCGGACTCGTAGTTGATTCTCTGTGCTCAGAGCATGCTTTCCCTGGCTTACAGCCAGCATGGAAAAGCCACTTTGAAGGTTGCTCCTGCAAGCTTGGGGATGGGGCTTAGGGGTTATTCCAGGAGATGCAATGCAGAGGACCCTAGTACCACCAAGATGATGATGATGATGATGATATAATATATTATTATATAATATTATATATAATATTATATAATATTATTAATAATATAAGATGCGAGAATGCCACAATCTCCTTTCCTCCCAATCTCCTTTCCTCCCTTTCTGAACCTTTGCCAAAACTGCCTGTCCAGCAAGGTCACAGAAGGGGAAGACCGTGCAGGAGACCGTTACCTTCGTGCTCATCCTGCCCACCATAGGTTGCCCGTAATCCTCAGAGAGCAGCAAGCCTCCTGGGTGCATCACACCCTAAAGCAGAACCTGGCTCCTGAAAGCATCCTGTCAAACACTAGATCATAATAGATGTACACAAGAGAACACGACTTAACAGGTGGATTAAAATGCGATAAATAGAAGATCATTCCCTCTCTCCGTGTGCATTCAGAAGCTGCTTTGTGTCACTTGGACCAGCTAGAGAGACCGAAGTACGCCTGAGCACACCACAGCTTCTGATGTTCCAGTGCAGGACCCACAGCTGAGCTGACAAAGAGGATTGCTGCGTCCCTCTGCCGCAGCCGGAAAACACACAAGCAGTGCCTCCGCTTTGTCCTTTCTTAAAAAGTAAGCATTCCAATGCAGCAATCCAATATGCTTGTAATTGGGAGTAAACACTGTTGAATTTAATGGATCTTATTTCTCGCTATAGAAGCGCAGGAACAAACGACCAACTCTGTAGCCAGCATTCAACAGGGATGGGGGGCGGTTTGCCTCAGGGGCTGTGTTCCCACTTCTCCAATCTTGTGCAGGGCAACACCCCTTTCCGCTGTGTCACTCTTTTTCTTCTAATGTTCCCTCCTCTCTCCCCCGTGTATCATCTGTCTTCCTTTTCACAATTGTTTGCCTTTTGGACTTTGGAGGGGAGCCTGGTGACTCTCATGCCACTGGGGCTCATCACCCATTGCAGCTTTTCCTTGAGCGATGGAAGAAGTTGCCAATGGTGCTGAAACCCCACCCCACTCCATAGGTTCAGCACTATGGGGCACCACAGACAGCTAGCAGAGTGGGGAGGCTGTGCTAGATGAAGAGCCCCAGTGACATAAGGGCTACTAGATTCTTCTGGAAATTAGGCCAGGGGGCTTGTGTAGCTCTGTAGCTTGGGGCAGGCGCCAAGGGTTAGAATGTCTGGGCATCTGGTAAGGGACTACATGCCAGCAGTGGCCCAGGGACAAGGCCCATGCTGGCTTGCTCTGCCTCTTCGCTACTGTAACCTGCTTTTCTGTCCTCTCCTCCTTCTGGCCTAAGAGCCAGTGAGGAGTGGCAGCAGTGGGTGCCATTTTTTATTTTCTTAGATTTCTATCTCACCGTTTTTTCTTTGGCTTTTTTGTTCCCTGGCCCTTTAGAATAGTATAGCAGTAAGGTTGGAAGGGGTCTATAAGCCCATCAAGTTCAACCCTCTGCTCTGATTCCATATGTGGCCACCCATCGAGTGGCAGGCCCGCACTTTCCCAACTTAGCAGAGGTGATTGGACATGGTAACTTGACGTGTAGCTATGCAGGCTGCCTCTCAAGCAAGCGAGTGGTCGTAACGATGATTGAAAAGGTCCAGGAGCAATATCGAGAGAGTGACAGCAGTTATGAAAAGGTAGATTTACCGAGCGAGCCAGGCCCATGGAGGGTGTCCTGCCCAGGGATCCTTGAAAACCTGCAGGTGGCAGGTTGCCCAAGTGATAAAAATTCCTGCCAACCTCCGCTCTAGCTTTTCCTAGTCATGCAGGGAGATATCCATAATTGCGCTATGTTAGGTTCGATAGCTTTCTCCTTTTAAATGATCCAATCTGTTCTGCCCCAGTGAGGAATTGCATTTTAAAATAATGCAGTTCACTTCCATCTTTGAAATGTGGCAAGCAAATGACAAAGGTTGCAAGAGACAGAGAAACAAAATGATTCCTGCACAGAGTTTGCAGAGATCTTGGCTTGGGGGTAGTGCATAGGCCTTGTATGCAGGCAGGCCTCCAGACAATTCCTGGGTTTCTGGGTGAAAGGAGTGAAGCAGGGAAAAAAGCAACCCTGACAGTCTTCTGCCAGTCAAATTATATAATTCAGGGATAGATGGGCAAACTGACCTGAAATAAAGTAGCTTTATCTCACTATTACGAATATAACAAGATTCATAAGCTGGGCAGAAGGGAATCAAGTGGTGTTGCTTCTCAGCCAGGAAACAGACTCATTAGCACAACCATCTGGATTTCAGTTCACACCTTGGCAATTTTTTCACCACCTGGAAATCATCCCGAGGGGAAAAAAAGCTGTGTAGATTGCACAAGGGGCAGCACTGGTAGGAGGTGGGAACTCTGACTTTTTTGCAAGATCATGTGATTGGCATAAATATATTCTGAGATGGCAGTTTCAATTTTTGGTACCAGAGAAGGTAGGGCAGCAAGGAAGAAAAAAAGGAAGCAAACAAGCAGCCTTGGCCTTAAAAGAAATTGTTCAGCACTCAACAATTCCTGGATTGCGTGTTTTGATACCCTGCATCAAATAACAACATCACCATTATCTTCCGGACGACACACTCGATACATAGTTCTGGTCTTACCTCCTTCTGTACTTGGGGGAGTTGATTCTCCTGCATCTCTGGAAAGGGCTATGATCCGTTTTGTTCAGTCATTCCCAGTGCAAGAAGATATTACCTTGCCTTGGTGGAGAGCTGCTTCTTTGGATGAGCGGAGTCTTCGAGGGAGGGGGAGCGGGGGCTGCCTGCAGTTCCGCCATTCCTGCAACAGGCTACAAGTGGGCCATCCATGTCCCACTCAGTGATGCGAACAAATCTTCATGTTGCACCTCTTCCTGCTTCACACCACCTTTCCAGTCAGGAGACTCAGCAAGAACAGAAATTCACAGAGAAAGAAAAAGCAGCGAGTCGCGAGGAATGCTGTGAGAATGGGCTATTTTCTCCCTGTCAGATTCTACAAGGAAACTCTTGGCCGGAGCGGCGTGTGTTGCTTGGCTGCAATTGCACCTGAAAAGAGTATTGCATTCCACAGCAGATCCAGAAAAGGACAATCAGAACAATCAAGGAGCTGAAGCAACTCGCCTGTGAGCATACAAAACAGAGCACTAGCTCAGAAAAAAAATGTGACTAAAGAGACGAGGCATGACAGAAGTGCAGAAAAGTTAGGACTTCCTGACAGTCAGGACCCCGAGGGTGTGGAATGGGCTTCCACAGGAGGTGGGTGAGGCCCCATCGGGGAGGGTGTTCAAGGACAGGCTGGACATGCGCATGGCGGGCATTTTGTGAGTGGAGCCGGCTGGAGCCAGGGGTCAGGCTAGATGGCCCGGAAGGCCCCTTCTGACTTGCACTGTTTCTATGTTTCTAAAACAGTGTCTGGCAAGGAGGGAGTTCCTCCTTCTTTCTTAGAACAAGAACTCCGTGAGTCATCCCTGCAAGTTGAACCACTGAGTTTGAGACAGATAAAGACGGGTTTCTTCGCCCCGTGCAGAATTAACCTCTGGAATTCGCTTCCTCAAGAGGCAGCAAAGCCTCCAGAGACTTTTAAGTATGGGACGGTATAGAAAAGTTTTACATAAAATAAAAATAAACTAGTATTGGTCACCAATCTGGAGGCTTTAAAAGGGGACTGGGTAAATGTTAAAGCAGGGAATTCACTTCCCCAAAAGGTAGCAGCAGTTTTAACTTGGACAGCTTTGGAAGAGACTGTGATAAATTTTGGGGAGAAGTCTGTCAGTGGCTACTGCTCTCGGTAGCTTTCTGCCTCCAGCAATAGGGGCAATTCGCCTTTGGATCCCAGTTGCTTTGGATGATGACAAGGGTTGATTGGTGGCTCTGGCTATGGCATCATTGTAGTGGCAGCGCCCCAACTCCCTGGAAAGGCTCCCCCTCGGATGCCCCTTTGGCACAAGGCAGTCTTTAAAAGCAAACCAAACACCAGGCTTTAAAATCTGACCTGTTCCATCTCTGTTGATCACTTTTATGCTGCCTTGTATACGAGTTTGAGTCACATTGATGGCCATTCTGCTCTTTTAATATTTGGGCTGTTTTAAAAGGGGTTCCTCTCATGTTGATGTTGTCACAAGATGCCCTGGAAACGTTTTGAGGAGCAGAATAGAAATCTGTAAATTGATTCTTCAAATTAGTTTTAACCGGAGTGTGCAAATGTATGGAAAAGGGCATCAGGGAGAGTCTGAGTGAGACAGAAATATCATTTGCCTGTATTTACTTAAAAGTATGACTTCATGTTTATATGGCATTTAATATAGGATTTTAACACTGCGACTTTATGCATGACTGTCTACTAAGCAATGAAACTTAAATGTCTCTTACCAGCCTTTTCCCTTCATACCCTTTTGGACTACAGGTATAATGGGGCTTGAAATCTGAAGCTTCTGAAGAGCACTAGGCTTAGAGAAGCTGGTGGATAGGTGAGGGTAGGGGAAACTACTGGTGCTTGACAGACGGTTGGACTACACATCCCATCATCCATCAGGCAGCATCTCCGACTGCCTGGGGTTGATGGGAGCTGGGGTCTAAAACCACCTGGATGGTCACAAATTACCTCACCCTGAACGATGGGAATGTAGCCCCAAAAGCGGGCCAAGGATTTAGTTTTCATCTGCTTAAGAACTAGGTGTTAGAACATCAGACCATCAGTGGCATCTGGAGTCTTAGATAAGCAGGAGGGCTCCATGTTCAGAGGCTCTGTACCTCCAAATGTATTTCCAGCCCTCCTTTCCCTTCAAGGAGTCCAAGGTGTATAGTGTATGATCCTCCTCTTCCTCCTCACAACAGCCCTGTGAGGTAGGTTGGGCTAAATGTCACGGACTGGTCCAAAGTCACCTAGGGCAGCTCATGGCCAAGTGGAGAACAGAACCCGGGACTCCCGAGTGCACCACACTAAGCCTTTCCCGTGGTGCCCTGCTTGCTTACGTTGTTTAAAATATTTATTTTGAAGATACCTGCATGGGCAGCCATCATGACATCTTGCGGAAGCGAATTCTGTAGTTCTTACTCTGAGTTGTGTGAAGGCAGCCTTCCTCTGACTTGTCTAGAATCTCCCCGCAATCAAGCTGCAAGAGAGGCCACACGCCTTTGTTTATGATGTCTTCCCCTGCAGGCAGGTTGTGGTTGCAGACAAAGGGGGATCTTGCAGCCTGTCCCACTTGGCAGGGTGGAGGTGTAGACTTCCACCTGTGTCACATAAGCATTGCAACTGAGCGATCACGTGAAGGCTCCCTCACAAACAGAGCACATGGATAAATATGTCTGGGCTGGTGGGGTGTAGGCAGAATCCCTGCCCAACCCTCCACCTGCTAGGAATTTTCTATAGCCGAAGAGGAAAGGAATTCCGCAAGAATCAGCATTGTAACAACAGACTTTGCTTGGGCCGGCAGCGGTTCTCCAGGTCTTGGAAGGAAACCAAGTTCTGATTCTTTTATACCAGGAGGTCTCCTTGCACACCTGTCAGGTTATCTGTCACTAGTCAAATAGGTATCCTCTAGAGCAGAAAAGAAATCTTCCAATGTTCAGAATCTGGGCTCCAAGCTTTCTTGACCACTGGTTGCATGCGCCGTCTGCCCACCCTGGTCGAGGGGACAGAGGGAGGCGCTCTAAGACACCAACTCCAGGATCTTCTCTTCACCAGACACATGTCTTGCTTTGCTATGCTGCATCTTGAGAAGCATTCCTTCCAGAACAAGAAACCAAACTGTTTCTAAAACAGAAAGGGTGTGTGCGCGCGAGACACAGAAAGAAAGAGGGTGGGAAACACACACACACACACTGCAGAGCCTTTCCCGAAACCCAATTGTTTTTTTTGGCACGGCTCAACATGGCTGCCAACTTACAAAAGGAAAAATGGAAACAGGCCAACTTGGAGTCCGGCTTCCTTCTGCTTCTCTGCCCCACATTGGCTGCCGGCGCATGACTGACAGGCTTCCCGGCACAGTGCACTCCGTTCTGATTGGCTGGGCTCTCTCCATATTGAGTTTTAACAGCCAAATGGAATGGCCAAAGAGCATCTGCAACCAAAATCCGCCACACACACATGCACAGAAGAAAAAGGGGGGAAAAAGAGGAAGGGAAGCGCCGATTTCCTCAACAGCTATTTCTGGCACACACTAGAGCAAACGTCTGGCAAGGTCATTCTGGGGGAGGCTGTTGATGCAGCCACAGATCAGCCTCCTTGCCTCCCCCACAGCCAAAAACAAGGCTTTTTCCTAGCATAACATCCTCCGACTTACAGATACACGCCAAGTCCACCCTTAAGCTACGATCTGAAAACACAGTTGACCGGGATTACGCCCCACTGGGCATGGCGATTTGCCTCGGAGTAAACAGGCAGTGATAGGCAGACCCAATGCTTGGTCCTCCTCGGGCAGCTGCCAGGGCTCACGAACACACATACCTACCCTGGATTCCCGAGCCACCCTTTTAAATTTGCCACCAGGTCCCTCTGCGGCGAGAAGGCCCTTGGATGTCAAAGCACGAAAACCGGCAGAGATCGCGTTCCCGTTTGCGAAGTGTGAATTGGGTGGGTTTGACGTAAAACAGACCCAGACAAATTCCACCCCCCCCCCGCTCCTTCCCACGAAGTCACGCCTCCTTCTTTGATACCATGGGCAGGAAAGCAAAGAATCATCTTCACGGCTTAAACCCTGCCAAGCTTCTTCACACACCCATTCCCCTCACCAACGCAAAGCATGTGCCGTACCCAGAAGGAAAATACAGAAGCATCTTTATTTACAGAACCAGGAACATTGAAAACGAATGAACCAACAAAAAACAAAAGATACCACAAAGAGGAGCTTGATGGAGACAGACTCCATATTGCACAATCCGAGCCCTGGGGAGAAAAGCGGGGGGCTGGGAACGTTGGCCGATGCCTCAGGGGTCCCCCTTCCCTTCCCCACTTGGCCTCCTCGCACAGACACAGCCACAGCAGGGTTTGGGGGCTGCCCCCTTGCGTACGAGGAGGGCAGATGGGAGAGAAAGTGGGGGCGAGAGCCCCTCTTCTACCCCAAGTTACTGCTCCGGGGCTAACCCTTCTTACACGTAAATCACAAGCAACGAAGTGGAGGAAGAGGAGGGGGCAGCAGACGAAAAACAGCTCTGTAATAAATAAATTATAAAATAGCATTTTCTTTCTTTCGTTAACACTGACGAAAAAAAAATAACCCGCGGGGGGGGGGGGGGGGGGGGGGGGGGGGGCGGAAGAGGCTGTGCTCGGGGGCCATCCTCTCCCGAATTAAGCCCCACTTGGCACGGGGGGGGGGTAGGAGGAGGCTGGGGCCCTGCGATCGACAGATGGCCACATCCACATGGTGGAACGAACACTGTGCACAAAGAGACAGACAGACAGACTGTGGGGAGCCACCCAGGCGAGGAGGGGTGTGGAGGGGCAGCCGGCAGCGGTGCTGGGGCATCGCATGCACATGCAGAGTGCTGTGCTGGGCCAAGACTGGGCGCCTGTGAGCCACACGCCCCAAAAGGCATGTGGCCTCCGAGACCCCCCCGCCCCCCCGTGGCAGCAGCTGCCAGCCCGGTCAGCCCCCTTTCCCTTACCGCCGATTCGGGGGTGGGTGCACAATACGAGAACGCCAATCCAAAACCAGAAGGGCCCGCACACCAGCCAATGACAGCACCAGCCCTTTCGCCCCATGGCTCCCTGCTCCCTCTTCTTGGACACCACCCGGGGGGGGCAGGCCGGCGCCCAGAGGCCCCAGAAACTGCCCCCGTCCACATCCGGTGCCACGCTCCACCGCTGTCCTTGATCATTCCTATGCAGCAGGAAGTGCAGGGAGCAGCAGGTGCCGCGGGGGGAGGAACAGGAAGGAGAGCAGCCCCCTGCTCCACCGCTAGCATTCCAGGTTGGTCCCAAAGGTCTTCCGACAGTCGACAGCCTTGGAGGTGAGTGGCTGAGCCCTCCGGCGTTTCAGGGACTCCTTCCCCATACTGCTGGCCAGCTTCAAATAGGCAGACTTGTATTTCTTGTCAAAGTCAGCTGAGGACAGAGGGCAGAAACGGAGGTGAGGAAGCCCAGGGCAGGCCTGGGCTCGTGGACAGAAACCCTGGAAATTCTGCAGTTCTGCACAAGGGAAATGGCATGGGAAACTGCCCAAGGTTTGGTGCTGAATACCCTGAGGTTCTGCCCCGCTTCAAAACAGAACTGCTCGGTTTTACCGATGTTCTGTTTTTCAAGACGGTGTTCCATCCTTTTGAACTCGCTTGTGTTTTGATGGCTTATCGTTCCAAAATGTGTAGTGGCACAAAAACCACTACCAAGAGTTAAAACACACACCGGCAAGTTTCTAGACCTCAGGGGCACAGAGACAGACAAAACTTTATGAGTGAGGACAGCAAAGTCGCTCTCCCTGCCATGCCACAGGTGCTGCTGCTGCTGCTGGTGTTCCGTCCCCTCTGGACAATCCCAATTCCTAGAAATCCCGGAATCTGTTCCATCCCTCAGCACTGACTCCTCCTTCAAACAGCCTCTGTGTCCCAAAGGGCCTCCGGGCAAGTGGCAGCCATCCTGCCTACCCTCTCCCCCACAAAGGAGAGCAAGTGCACCCCTCCCTCGTTCTTACCGATATCGACATGGTCTCTGCCCAGCGCCGCAAGCTTGAGGAAAAGGATCTCACGGTAGATGCTCCTAAGGGCGGAGAAGGGACACAGCGGCAGGTGGGTTGGTACACCTACCCCCTTTTCCCAGGCCAGGCCAAGGTCTCCACAGGGGAAAGTGTGTGTGCCTGAGTGATGTGGGGAGAAGCAGTACCTCTGCAGATGCGTGGGGCTGGGTTGCTCTGCCACTGTGTCCAGAAAGAGGCTGATGGCCTTGTGCACCTCACCGAAGCCCATGAAGGTCAGCAGGGCCTCCAGGAACGAGAGCGAGAAGGGGTGGTTGTGCCGGCGCCAGGACTGGAGTCGAGTCGGAATGCTGCCTGGGGAAGGAAGGGAAGGGAAGGGACACGGTGGTGCATCCGGAGGCACAGTCCACAGAAGCACGCAGAACTGGCTCCCAGAATCGACCGACAAGCGCCTGGGAGTGTGTGAGCGCAGGCAGGGCTCCAACCTGGCACAGACCCACTATGGATTCCCGCGATCAAGTTGGGTAAAGGAAGCACATGCCGCGGAAGCAAAAGGTGAAGATCTTCCGGAACTGTGCCACATCGGGGTGAAAAGTGGGGACATGTGCCTGTGGGAAAAGGCAATGGGACCAAAGTTTCCAGGTCGTTAAGGCTAATTATATAATTGTTTGTTTATGTTGTAAGCAGCCCCAAGGCTTTTTGCAAATGGGGCAGCATAGAAATTGTTTAAATAAATAAAGGAAGAAGGCGTGGCTACTGGAGTCAGCCTGGAGGGGCAGACAAAGGTCCCCAAGCTCCAACCCCTTGGTCAGCCGGAAGCCTGGGGGCAGAGCCACAAATTCAGAGGGGTATTCAAGATGACGCGCATCTTCAGCTTGTCACTCACTGTGGAACCTCCAGAGGATGTAGAGAGGAGGAAAGCTATCAGGGTCTGGCACCAAAACATCCCAGAGCAAACGCACACTCACGAGCGGCCCCTCCTGGGTTGAGCCCTGCAGAGGGCGAGATAGGGAGATGAGAAAGGCACGGCTGATGGAGCTAGGAGAGGCCTCACCGAGGTCTTCGGAAGAGGGGGTCCTCCGCAGGAACCATTCCAGGGAAACCTCCTTGCCAGATGGTTCTGGGCAGTGCAGTTTCAGGCTTGGCCCAGCGACTGCCACAAAGCTCTTCCCATGAGGCCTTGGGATAGAGGGCTCTCTCTCATCCCTACCTACCTACCTCCCAGGGGTGTCGGAAAGCTAAAACGAGCAGGGAAGAAGAGCTGGGTTACCTGGGGTGGGGCCTGGACATGCTTTGACGCCAGGAGCAGCTGGGGTAGGCTGCTGGGCAGGCCCAGGCGCTGGAAATACCACACCAGGTTCCAGTATATGATGGGATGGTTGTCCACCAGCTCAGGCTGAGACAGAAACTCTCCTCCCTCGTTCTCCAGCAGGGTCTCCAGTTCCTTGCGCAGGACCAAGGGGCTCAGGTAGGCAAAAGCCAGGTGCTCCGTGTGTGAGGTGGGCCCCCGAGGGACCTGCAGGTAGGAAGGAAAGGAACCGTCACTGTCAAAGCTTGGGGCGGACACGCTTACTCTGCACCCCTCAGCAATAATAAACTCAATGCTAAAGAAAGGGGGAAATGGGCTACAGTGTACATAAAGACTGCACAAGTGACCGAAATCCTAAAGCTTAAAATTATACTTATGTCATAGAAACAGAGCAAGTCGGAAGGGGCCTCCCGGGCCATCTAGCCTGACCCCTGGCTCCAGCCGGCTCTGCTCACAACACGCCCACCATGTGCGTGTCCAGCCTGTCCTTGAACACCCTCCTCGATGGGGCCTCACCCACCTCCCGTGGAAGCCCATTCCATACCGTCGGGGCCCTGACTGTCAGGAAGTGCTTTCTGGCATCCAAACTGATTTTTGGTTCCCTGAGCTTTGCTCCGTTGGAGTGCAAGCTGTGTGCATACGCACGCGCGCGCGCGCGCGCGCACACACACACACACACACACACACACACAGAAACTCGACAGATTTTAAAATACGATCTTTTTCTGGGGAAGGAAACACGATGTTACCGGAGAGTCTGTGAAGCCATTGCATAATGACCCAGCCCTGGATTCTCTCTCAACTTCTGGCTCCGTCTCATCGAGAAACAGACAGTGGTAGCGGTCACTGAGTACGGGACCCTCGCCGCCTGGCACTGGCGCCTCGCTGTCCCTTGGCCAATCCAAGGAGACAGAACTGGTGTCCGAGCTGTCTGCAATGCTAGGTGGATGGGAAAGGAAGAGAGAAAAATAAGTATTCATTTGATTCTTCCTGGACAGACAGGTTCCCCCAAATGATAAATTCTATTCCTTGCATCTGCACCATTTTTGGAAGGAATATGAGGACTAGAATCTTGCCTTTAAAAAATCAATAGGATTTGACATAGTCTGTTGGAGTTTCAAAAATTCTTCACACTGTTGCATGGCAAAATTATTTTATTTATTTATTTATTTATTTATCGATTTATATCCTGCCTTTTTCCTACAAAGGGCTCAAGGTAGCTTACATCATTGTCTTCCTCCATCTTATCCCCAGAACAACAACCCTGTGAGGTAGGTTGGGCTGAATCTGTGACTGGCCCAAAGTTACCCAGTTGGCTCCATGGCTGAGCGGGGACTCGAACCCGGATCGCCTGAGTCCCAGTCCCAGTCCCAGGCTCTTAACCACGACGCCACACTGGCTCTCTGATTATAGCCCTGATCAAAGCTGAAGCCTCAGGGATCGAAAATGATGTCCTGCCCCAAGCCAGCTCCAAAGCTGAAGGGAAAGAGGACACTAGAGATGCCATCCTATTATTTTCACGGCACTTTTCTTTCTCTTGTGCTTAAAAAAACCCCCTTCTGCCTCATCTTCCTAGCTGGGGCTGTCAACTTATCCCCAAGGAGAGCCCACTTCAGGTCAAGCAATCACACAGCTGAATGCTTGTATTAATCTTAAAATTCCCACATGTAAAATACTACCATACGAGGGAGAAGCTGCACTAGCTTTCTATGTGCAGGGACTATGGATTCCTTTTTCCTTTACATTTTTAAAAAAAATACGGAGGAGCATTCGGTCCTTTGGTGCCCCACTTCGAAGCACCTCGACCAGCCCTGCACTGTTGCAGGGATCTTTACAACAGTCCTGTAAGGTAGGGCAGGCAGGGTCATTATGGCCACTCTGCAGAGGATGGGTTGCCCACAGATCTACCTTGGGCCCCTGCCTGAATCTGTGGCTGAGGTGAGACTCAAACGGGCGACTTCCAGGCTCACCGCTTCGTCTCACTGCTCCGTCAGGTGCCAAAAGGGGAAATACTGCGGTAAGCACTCTTCCAAATACTGGCCCCGCAGGGCCACCGGGAACTGCCTCCAGGGAGGAGCGGGGAAAGGATGAGCAGAAGAAGGTGGCCAGAATCCTAACCTGGCAGCGACCTGGAAGTCCTGGATCTCGATGCTGAGGAAGGGCACGAAGGGGCGTGCACAGAAGGGGCAGGTGGTGTTGAGGTTGGAGTCGTCCGAGCTCCAGCCCGCCATCACCTCCTCGTCGTACACCAACGTATTGCAGCCCTGGCACTGCGAGCAGCTGGAAAGCAGCACCTGGATGGGGAGAGCAGCCAAAGCAGGTGCTGAGCAACCCCAGCCGGCACCCGAGTGTGAGCCTCTCTGAGTGCCCGCCTTTCACCCTGTCACAGAAGGGAAACGTGCAAGGAATGCTCTCCAGGCGGGGGAACGCGTCACAGCTGGGACGTACCTCCACGGTGGGAGGTTCCAAGAGCCGATCATTGGATTTACGAAGGTTGAAGCTGCACGCAGACATGTCCGAGAGGTCATACTCACTGCCCAGCGATAGGGAGCTCTGTGGTGGAAAGGCAGCGAAGCCTTAACATACACGTACAGATTGCCCAACTGGAAGATGTGCTCAGGGGCCATTTGTCATAATAAAACCCAATGGAACGCAAAAGAGCCAGCAAAACAAGCTATGAGGGGTACGATAGCACAGTATAACGGAGCCGGCAGAACAAAGCTAGTACTCAGAATAGGAGATGAGAAACAGAACGCCTGCTGGACAAGGAAGCTCTTGAGAAGCCGATCCACAAAGACGGGGAGACTACCATGAAGGCCCTTCCTCTGGAATCTGCCTGGGGGTCCATTGCGGGCAGCAGCACCCAAAGAAAAGCTCGCAGAGACGGCCCTAGCAACTGGGCAAAAGCATACAAGAAAAATACAGGCCACAGAAGCTACTGCTCAGGCCACGTCGTTGCCACAGACACCAGACCGCTTCCGGTTCTGAGCCTGCCTGCCTGCCTGCCTGCCTACCTACCTCAGAGGCAGTGGAGCCCGGGCGCTCCCGAGGGAGCAGGAGGTGGCTCTCCAGCGGGCTGCGGCGAGTGGGGAGCTCGCGCTGCTCGGACACCGCGCGCGAGTGCTCCGCGGCAGCGCCGTGTCTCAGCGAGGGCCGCTTGATGGGCGACAGCAGCTGCTGGAGCTTGGCGGTCAGGCTCTTGCGTGGCGTGCCGCCGCCCAGCCCTCGGTTCTCTAACACCTGGCCCGGCCCCGGCCCGGCCCCCTCTGGCTGCCCCGAGCCCGACTGGGCGTCCATGCTGTTCAGGGTCAACCGGTCGCTCTCGTCGGTCAGGAAGCTGCTGACATCCGACAGGCTCCCGTCCTCGGAGCTTCCGGGCCCGTCCTGCACGCCCTTCAGCCAGTGGGGTAAGGCCGGGAGCGTGTCGCTGCTTCCAGGGTTGGACCCAGCCAGGGCTTTGGTCGCTGCAACGTGGGAGAGAGAACGGCCTTGGATTGTGAAGGACTGTGTAAAGTCAAGGGCTCCCTCACAATCTCTGACAGAAACTCGGCGCCCAAGAGTCTCCCTACCACTGTGCCTTTGCCACAAGCGTGCAGCAGCCCTGCACGGATCTCCCCCTCCCAGACTCACCGCTGGCCGCTCCAGCTTCAGAATGGCGTTGGGGGAAGCACAGGCTCCCGCTCTTCACCAGAGACTTGGACGGCAGAGTCTCACTCAAGCTGCCCCCAGACCAAGTCGTCTGCCGCTGCAGGTTGGACCGGGACGACTGCAGCCGGGCACTCGGCCCCTTGGTGCCTCTGCCTTCTGCCAACAGAACCCGGGAGAAAAAGCTGTCTTCAGCCACCATCTCCAGCTGGATGCCTGAAGCCCATTACTGTCTTCAGGCACAGAAGACCTGCTGGTGGCCTGATTTTGGCCTGGGGACCGCAGCAATCCTAGCGCAGGTGATGCGCTCACCTGCACATGCCCGGAACTTTTCTCTCTCCCAGGATTGCCAGTCAGTGGCCATTGGACGAGGCCACGTGGAAGGAAGAGGTGACGATAGCCAGGCGCTCTCTGTCGGCTCTGCTCGGACCAGCCCCCGTCTGGGCATCTTCCCTCCCACATACCTGACTTGGTGCTGAGGCTTTGCAGCTCCGCCTCGCGCTGGCGTTGTCGCAAAGGCTGCCGGAACTGGGCTGCCCCCAGGACCACATTGCGTAGCTTGGCCCAGCGAAGGCGGCCTCCCTGGTTACTCGATGGCCACTTGCACTCCAAAATGGCCTAGGGCACGAAGCGGGGGGGGGGCAGACCACATGAAATTAGATGAAGCACACAGGACCTTTCCACAGCTAACTCTGCACATGCACCAAGCCGAAGGAGGGGAAGAACAAAGGGGAGAACTGGACACTGAGAGGAGGAGAGGCATCCGTATTAGTACTACCCAACCGTCTTTCCCACCCAATTCAGCAAAGGCCAAGCTTAGTTCACTGGTTTTGCTTTTGAAATTCAAATGGAACATGCACATGAGAACTGCCAGCAAGCCCAGTGTTCGGGCGGGTTGCAAGGTGAGCAGAGGAACAGGTGGGAGACCAAACACTGGCTGTTCCAATGTGCCACTTCAAGAGTAGAGGGTCCGGGGAAGGCAGAGGGGCTCAGAGAGGTCTGAGGAGAAGGAGCACCGAAAGAAGATAGCACCTTGCAATCAGGATGTCCAAGAGGCCACCTTCGCCCATACAAACCTGTCTGCATTTTTTTTAAATATTTTATCTGTGAAATGCCTCATCAAGCATTTCTCAAAGGTTTTAATGAGAACAAAATACCATTGCAAGGAAAATCACAATCAAACAAGCATGTCAAACCCGTCAAAATGCCATCAAAAAGTGCACGATGCAAAACCATATGGCAGAAATTAGGGACCACACAGTACAAAAATACTCAAAAATGTAACTAGACTTTAAATTATTTTAAAAGCCTTGGAGAATCTTAGTCTGGCAAGTGAAATGAAGCAAAACAGATGTCAGGTGACCTTCGCTGGCAAGAGTGTTCCAGAGTTGCAGGGGAAGGCATCACTAAATAAGCCTATTTCTTGTTCTATGGCAAGGACCCTGCAAGCGCTTCTGAATCCGTTAATGAATTGAATTAGAATAGAAAGGGGGAAGGTACCTTATTATAGTACCCATGGGTGATGGCGTTGGGCACGATCCCAGCCCGCTTCATCTCCAGTAGAACCCGCACCGAAAGGACCGGCTCGCCGTGCTGTCCACACAGCTGCATCAGGATCCGGTAGCAAACCTTGGAGACAGGAGAACAAAGATGGTTTTTCTTTTAATTAAGAAGAAGCCTAGGAGTAAAGTACAAAAAACCTCTAGGCCGAGAGAAAGGGCTACAGTTCAACTGCTTCAGGAAGCATTATTTTGCACAGTGTTGGAAGGAACCGTAAGAATGCTGGATTGGGAAGGGCAGGACGCTTCTATGCCACCAAACAGCCAAAGCTCTCTGGGCATCTCACAGCAATGAAAACCATAAAATACAGCACGAAAAAGCATCATGTGAAACACGCAAAGTTTAAAACAACAATATAAAACCCAAGTGAAAACCAGCAGCAGTGCTAAGATTTAGAAGACTGCATCAGTTTTACAGACAACTGAAACAGAAAGCCTGAGATGTCTGGGAACAGAAGGTCCTCACCTGGAACGAAAAGGACTATCATGGAGGTGACAGGTGAACCTCTCTGGGGAGGTCATCCCACAACTGGGATGCCACCCCTGAAAAGGGCAGCAACCACACCTGAACCAGAGGGGCACTTAGAGAAGAACCTCTCAAAGGAATCTCAGGGTCCTGACCGGTGTCTAGAGGGAGCAATAGTCTTTCAGGTAACCGCATCCCAAGCGGAGAAGAGCCTCTGCTGATGACAGAAGATACTTCTGCCCATTTCGATTAATGCTATGCATTGTACATGGAGGCTCCCTTTGGAAAGCATCCATACACTTCCACTGGTCCAAAACAGGGCAGGGAGCTTATGGGGAGAGAGTAGCCAGCCATGTTCATTGCTGGAGCCTGAGTCAAAGTACTGCTTAACCTTTTGCCCCTCTTAATAAGTAATTCGCTTTCTTTCCTTTCTGCCTCTCTCTGAATGGGGTTGGAGAACAGGATAACCCAAGTTTCCGCACCACCCACAGTTCATCGCCTGTGTTCCTCCTCGACTGGGGGTTGCCATGTCCTGTAAACCCAACCCGCCTCTCCCAATTCCCCCTGCTTCTCCAAGCTTTCCTCTTATCGCCACTTCAGGCAGGTAAGCCACTCCTGCCCCAGGGGCATGGACAGGGAGACCCCCCCCCCCACATGGTGGTGGGGACGTGGTCATGCAAGCCCGAGTACCTCGTCCGGGAGGACAACCTTCCTGGTCTCCATCTGCTTGAGCACTTCGTACGCCGTCTGCAGGGCCCGCACCTTGGACGCCGCGGCCCGGACGTAGGTGGGCAGGGTGATGAACCACAGGCCGTAGCAGTGGCCCAGGAGGCATTTCGCCCACATGTCAGGCACCGAGGAGTACTTCTGCGCCACCTGCTGGGCCACCTTCATTTCCTGGCGGGGGCAAGATGGGCAGGGGTGGGTGAGAGCGATCGAAGAACAAACATGGGGCTATCCAGATGGCAGGGCAGCTCGTATCTCCCTGGCTCCACAGCACAGACTCATCTTTCTAATCTCATCTCAAAAAATCCTGAATTTGCTTTTTACACTCCCGAGAAAGTCCGTGTTGCTTTTTATGTGCTAACAAGTTGATGGCAGGAAAGCTAGGCAGAGCATTTTTCTGAACTGTTTCACATGTACAGTTATTTTCATTCATCCTCTAGCACGGGAGTTTCTTTTGCTTTCGACTGCGGGTGTCAGTCCAGAAAGATGGACTGGACATGTGGGAGGAGGAAATCCAGATGAACTTCATTAGGTTCATCATAAAGGGCAGCTCCATTTCTAGGAAACTGCCCGTTTTGAACCTACCTGTTTGGTCCTGCGTGGCGCAGGGCTGCTAGGAGCACTGCTTCGGGCTTGGCAGAGCGAGGGCATTAACTGGTCTTGTGGGCGCTCAAAAAGTTTGGCCTGGAGCTGAGGGAAACCGTCATACCTGGAGGTGGTGAGAGAGAAGCGGAGCTTAAGTAAAGAAAGTGCATGTGGGGTCCCGAGGGCACAATTAGGGAAAGTGTTAACGTATTTTTTACATTCCTGTTCTGCCTCTTCCTTTAAAGAGCCCAAGACAGCTTACATAGTCTTGTCTTATCCTCACAACAACCCTGTGAAGTAGGCTAGGCTGTGAATCAAAGACTGGGCCAAAGTCACCCTGCGAGCTTCTTGGCCAAGCAGAACTAGGCTTCAGAGCTCTTGGGTCCAAATCCACCAGTCTACACACTGCACCAGACTGCCTCTCAGTTAAAACGCTTGTCCTAGTCTCTCTTCTCTCCCTCTTGAGAATTCAGCCTGTACGTTTCCTGCTTAGCTCTCGAGACATCCTCTTTCTCCAAGGCTGTGTTCCCTCTGCCTTCCCCAAGCTCGTCCTTCCAGAAACTTGGACTAAAGCTAGCACTTCTGACCCTTCGCTGGAGGGCCAGCTCCGCTGATGGCAGACTGATGGGATTCATCAGGAAGGCAATAGACTGAGGAAGATGGGGGCATGTGGCCCCCCCCAGCACCCCCAAATCACAAACTGAGAGGCAGACAGTTTTCAGGAGTTTAGAAGCTTTAAGACTGCTGCAAGCTTTAAGTTTTCCTGGGAGCGTGACCAGAGCTGAAAGGTAACCTGTATATTGTAAGGCACTGAGGAAGGCCTTGGCAGTTATAGGCAGCCTATAAATATGTGTATAAATAAATATGTAGATTATAAGTCAGTCAATTCATTACAAAAGCCACCCAGTGTGGTAGATCAGGGTGCCCAACTCATGTTCACTCAAGTGAGGTTTGGGGCTGAGGAAGGATGTGAACCCTGCTTCTCATCTGGTAATCTAATATAAAAACAAAGAAACAGAGCGAGTCAGAAGGGACCTCCCGGGCCATCTAGTCTGACCCCCAGCTCCAGCCGGCTTCACTCATGACATACCCACCATGTGCATGTCCAGCCTATCCTTGAACACCCTCACCAATGAGGCCTCAACAACCTCCCGTGGAAGCCCATTCCACGCCCTCGGGGTCCTGACTGTCAGGAAGTGCTTCCTGGCATCCAAATGGAACCTTGGCTCCCTGAGCTTTGCTCCGTTGGGACGTGTCCTGCCTTCCTCTGCAGGGGAGAACAGGTCTCTCCCCACCTCCGTGTGACACCCCCTCACATACCTGTATGTCGCCAACAGATCCCCTCTGAGTCTCCAGGCTGAAGAGACCCAGTTCCCTCAGTCTTGCCTCATCCGGCATCCCCTGATCTAACAACCCCACTGCACTGGCTCCTGAGTGAAATGTACAATCAGGGGATGCAGAATGCAGACCCCTTACAGGCACAGGGGTGCATGAAGGATAAAATGGAGGAGGGAGGGAGGAAGCGAGAGAGCACATGGCTGCAAAGGCTGGACGGGATTGTTTAAAAAGCAGCCAGCAAACAAACAAAAGCACAGGGCAGGGCTCGGAAGGGCGCTGGTGAGTTTGTGCATCACAAGTGCTTGCAGGGATACTCACTTGTAGCATGGCGGGAGCTCCGTGCCGTTCGGGCCAGTGGGCTCCTCGGGGGGCATGATAAAGACGGTGTGCTCGCTGCCGTGCGTGTCGTCCAGTTCGATCAGGGGAAATTCCTCCGGCTTCTCCAGATCTACCTGCACCTGAGTAGATGCGCAGGGAAAGGGAGAGAGAGAGATCGAGGGAGGGCCACACCGCTTGGCCTGCATCCATTCTCCTGCCAAACGGCTGGAAAACTTTGGCCCTGCTCCACAGGGGACAAGGCAGCAGCAGCAACCTGGGATCTGGAGGGATGCGTCTATGCATGTGTGTGAAATCGACCTCACAAGAAGGGATGGGAGTTGTAGTCCGAAACATCCAGAGGAGGCACCCAACTGCGGGAGGCAGCCGCTTCCCAAGTCCCAGCTCGGCCTGTACGCACAGCAATACCTTCTCGACGCAGGAATCGAAAAACTCCAGGGAAGTGTGCCGGTCGCTGACGAAGGAGCATTCTTCGATGAACTGCGTGAAGAGCTGGGTGCGCAGGAGCTGTATGTAGAACTTGTGGTAGGGCCGGTCTCGCGACTTCAGGAACCCTGCGTGAGGCCAGAACGCCCAGTTACAGGAGCACCGGGAAAGAAAGGCGCCAGCAGGAGAGCCTACTGATACATTTCCGATCGAGTAAACGGCTACCCCAGCTTGAAGGCCTGGCTTTTAATAAGGGATCTTCTGAAATACGAGTATTTCTTTTAAAAAATGTGGAAGAGGGCAGGGGGTGGAAAGGGGTCTCTCCAGTCGTGGAGGCTCCCATCCTTTCGGCATCCGGCCCATCGCATTGCTCTATGGTGTCTTCAACGCAGGTAACTGGGACCATCTTGGTGGGCCTCCCCTCCTTCTCCACAGCCCTGGAACCCGCAGCCCCTGGGGCTGCCCCCGGCCCCTGGAATCACCCTGGAGGGAGAAGAGGCTGCTGGAGTCTCTGGTCTTCTCGGACGGTGCCTGAGTGATGGGCAGAAGGTAGGCGCGATAGCCCTTCAAGAGGCAGGTCATGAAGCGCAGGAAAGCCCCCTGGATGTCCAGCTCCAGCTGCTTCCGTCGGCCGTAAATGACGTCGTAATCGGTCAGCAGGAACTCCAGCGTCGCTTCCTCGACCGGGCGGTTGTACACTGCGGCCGGAAGGGTGGAGGGAGGACAAGCATCAGGGGCGGCCGAGAAACTGGCTGTCCATCAAGCTCGTGACATTCACTCACGCAGGCAGCAGCTCTCCAGAGACCTCGGGCAAAGAAGGGTCTCGCCCACCACATCTCCCGCTGGGGCCTTTGAGCAGGAGCGCCCAGGAAGTGAACGCTGGGGCTGCTGACACGCAACCTCACCGCTTTGCCACCCAGCTATGGATGCAGCAAGCAGCACGTCCCCATAAGCAGCCGGTTTCTGTTAGCCTTGAGCAGAGGTGACTTTAAGCTGTGGTTTATCCAATGTTTTGGGTGCCAGCTGGCTGGGAACAAAGCCCCTGAAGGGCACCAGCTTGGGGAAGGAGGGCTTGCTGTTAACCCACGAGACGCCGCCAGCCCCTCCCGTGCAAGCGCGTGCTAGCCCGTTACTCACTCTCGTCCAGCTGGTTGTACTGGGAGTTCAGCGAAGCCAGCAGCACCTTGCACGGTTTCCGGGGCAGGGACCGCGGTGGCAGCAGCTTCCGCTCCTCGCGCCTGTGCACAGAGCAAAGCTGCCCGTTCGGTTAGTGCCTCCTTTCGGGACACCCTGCGGCCACAGCGCCCCACCCGCCCCCTGCTTGCAAAGCCCCCATTTCCCAGGCGGAGCTGCGAGGGGAGGGACCTGCTGCAGACCAAGGGGGCAGGAAGGGCCTCGCAGCCTCGTCCGGTGGACCGGGGGAGGAAGACGTCCGCTCGGCTTGGTGGGGCTTGCACCCAAGCCAAGGAAGGGCATGCAGGAGATGCCCAAGGAGCGGACTAATCCCAAGCCAAAGTCCTGCACCATCAAGCCACGTCTTTGGTGAGAGGTCACCGTCAACAGCAGAGCACAGACACTCCAGGCAGGAGGCCCTGGTTCAGCCCCAGCCGCTCCTTCAGAACCCTTCCCGAGCTCACCAGGCACAGCTTTGTTCTTAACAGACAGCCTGGTTCATTTACGTATGCCATCGTTTACTGTTCACCCCTCTGCAACCTCCATACTGGAGCATGGCACTTCGAATACATGCATTCCCCAGAAGGGCTAGGAAACAGAAACAGCGCGAGTCCGAAGGGGCCTCCTGGGCCCTCTGGTTTGACCCCCGGCTCCAGCCAGCTCCGCTCACGACATGCCTGCCATGTGCACGTCCAGCCTGTCCTGGAACAGCCTCCCTGGTGGGGCCTCAACAGGGACGGCGTCCTTTCCAAATTGCCAGGGACAACACGCAACCTGAGCCAGCGACCACGCCAGGCAGCCTTGCCCCTCTCACAGTTCTTCCGCAATTCTGCGACCAGAAGCTGTTGCAGCCTAGAATTCCCCCATCAGCCCCAGCCAGCATGGCTGGTGGTCAAGGGTGATGGAAGCCGGGATCCAACGGCATCTGGAACGTGCCAGGTTCCCCAGCTCTGCTCTTGGTTGCCTACCCAGGATGGCAGCGAATGCATGGCTCTGTTTATCATTGGTGCTTGGGCTGGGCAGGAGCGCACCTGGAGAGAAGCCCTTCTCCTTCCCAGGCCGAAACAGCCTCTTTGGACTGACCACAGCTCTCGGCAAGGGCTTTGGGTATCTCAGACCATTGAAACCGAACTTGCCAAAGCCCGAGTTTTTCTGCGCACAAAGCATCTGCCCTCCCACCGAACTGAGCCCCATGCTGCACGCCGAGGGGCAGGATCCCTGCAGCAGCAGCAGGGGGGCAGCCCGGCGCATGTGCCCACCTGCAGGCGGCACTCACTGGAAGATGGTGTTGGTGTCCAGATCGACGCAGAGGACATCGTGCGGCGGGTCGTGCAGGTCGAAGTAGCTGGAGTGGATCCCCACGATGAAGGGCACGGGGGCATACAGCACGTCGGCCAGGGTGAGCGGGCACAGCGGGATGTACGGGCACTGCCAGTGCAGCGGGAAGATCATCTGCAGGAGAGGCCTTTTCACGTTTCGGAAGGTGGGGAAAGAAGGCGCCAAGGCCGGAAACAGGCCGTGTGGCTGGGGGGGGAGCCCAAGGCCCATGGAAGGACTTCAGCCTTAGAACTTCGCCCCCCGCAAAGACCGCATGCCGTGAGGACGGCTCACCCCCCTCCACCCACCAGTCCATTTGATCGCTTCATGCTGAGGAGCATGGAACAAACATCTCTTTGTGCCATTCCTCCATGCCAGGCTTAATTTTATCCGCCTCTATTCAGTATCCTCTCAGTTGCCTGCTTTCCAAGTTAACCCCCGCCCTGCCCAAACCCCCGCTGTAGCCTTTCCTCATCAGGGGAATGTTGTCACCCTCTGATGATTTTTGCACGCTGCGGCCTACACCTTCCGGGGCTCTGTGCTCCGCCTCTGCAAACAGGGCAGAAGCAAAAACACAAAGCGCGCGGCAGAAGTTCCCCGCGCCTGGTTTTCCCTCTGCTTCGTGTCCGCTGCCACCCACATCCCGTGGAACGCGAACTCACGGAGACCAGGGCTTCGCCCACGCTGGTCAAGACATCCTGCCGGAGGGAATGGATCAGCAGTTTCTGCTCAGTGAGCACAGCCACCAGTAGGGCGACGGCGTTTTCGGGGCCCAGCGTCTGTAGCAGGGTGAGGAAGCTTGCTCCGCTGCAAGAGGGAAGCGGGGTTCACTCGGTCGCCTAACGCTAGTGCCAGGCATCGGAGGCCTTCGGGCAAGACACCCTCCACGCCTCCCTCCTTCAAGAAGTCTGCCGTCTCTCCACCAGTGGCACTTGCCACTTCCCCATCACGACGACCTCTTGCTCCCCTGGCAGGGGGAGCACCAGGAGCAAACCGGCTCCAGCATCTCCGGTCGGTGAGGGTGTTCAAGGACAGGCTGGGCGTGCACGTGGCGGGCATGTCGTGAGTGGAGCCGGCTGGAGTCGGGGGTCAGACTAGATGGCCCGGGAGGCCCCCTTCTGATTTGCTCTGTTTTTGTTTCACTGCCACTGAGGTCGGGCAGATGAACCAGCAGGTCACAAAGGGGTTGAACCGCAGAAAGTCCAGGGGGCTTTTGTCAGTGGGTCCCTGTGGGTCCATGGGCCCTCAGCAATCCTATACATGCTTAGAGATTTATTTGAAGATCCTACAACTCCCAGCATCCATCCCCCAAGCCAACCTGGCCGGCTGAGGCATGCTGGGAATTGTGGGACCTTTTTCTGTGTAAACATGTGGAGGACTGCCCCCTTTATCTGCTGTTTTTTGGTACTCTAGTTATACTGATTCTGAAATTGTCGTAAACTGCATCGGTCAGCTTCAGAGAGGAGGTACAGAAATGCGACAATACACGAATATCATCCCATCCCATCCTAGATCCCGCATACCTGAGCGGCAGTGGAGAGGAGACTGGCTGGCACAGGAGCAGATTATCATAGGAAGACATCTGGGGGTGGAGGCAAAAAGTGGCAGGAATTAGGAATGATTTCCGAATTGTTCTCCACAAAGACCAGCCCCAAAGATCATCTGCAAAACTGGAACACTGCTCTGCTGGTTAATTTCTCCTCAAGCACTGATGACAAAGGACCGGTGATCCAGCCTCCCAGAATCCTAGGCACGCTTACGCCGAAGTAATTCCCATTGAGTTCAGCCTGGCTCGTTGCTAGGTAAGCTCAGAGAACAGCTTGCGCTTGCTGAAGTACCATGTAATTGCATTGTGGGAGATACTCAAGATGTACCACGAACCCATGCAGGTTTGGGTTTTAAATCAGAATCAAACTTATACTTCATTTTTTAAAAGTGTAGCTTTGTTTTTGAGGGGGTGGGGAGGAAGACCCCATGATCCTCATCCAGAATGTGCTCCTAATCCAGAATAGCCCCCCCCCCCGCCAGTTTGCTGCCACAAGTCGCCCTCTCCTGGGCTGCTTTTTTGCCCCAAAAATGCAGTTGACTGTGAACAGGAGCACATTTTGGATTGTGATTGGGGTTGGGCTGGGACAGGAGCTGTGCCCCTACCCCACTTAGGCTTGGGGGGCATGCAAGCAGTGAGAAACGATGACAAGGACTTCAGGGGAGTACAATTTAGCTTGGGTCTGCATTTTGAAGCAAACTGATGTAATGCATTGTTCCCAGGCTTGATCAGCACTCCATTGTCCTTCAAACACTGCACCTCTCCAAATTTTGCAACGCGGTTCTTGGCTCAAGCGTTGCATACAGAAAATATGCATGCTAGGGAAAGCAGCTTGCAAGCACCCGTACAGAAGGAGAGATTAAAACAATGCGTCTTCCTCTGTGTGTATGCTTTTTTAAACAACGCTCAGACCGATGCAGAAGTGGGGCATGTATTGATCAGAATATTGATCAAATACATGATACTAAACCGACAGGAAATCAACGTCTCTGTCCATCCGACATGAGGGAACCTCCCACCTAGGGAAGGCCCCAAGCTTACAGCGAAGACCTTTCAAGCGGACGAAGGGCTCGGCACCTTGGCTACCTAAGCCTAGAACAGTTTTCGCGCAAGCTGGTCTCCAGCCAGCACGGAGGGATGCTGCGTGGGACACCCCTGGACACAAACACCAAAGGTGGCAAGAGGCTCACCTGAACCAGGATCCGAGGCCGCTGCGGAGATGGGAAGGGGACATTGTGCATGAAATGAGCGATGTGCCTGGAAGGGGTGACAAAGAAGTCACAGGGAAGAAGAACAAAGTCCAGCAGCAAAATGGCAACGGTCCCCCCAACCCCCGCTGCCTGTAAGACCAAGAAGGGCCGTCCACTGAAGATCCAGTGAGGGTGCAAAACAGCAGAGGAAACCAATGGGCTTCCCCACTAGGGAAAGCACCAGACTGGATTAGACCAGAGGTGCTGAACCTCTTCCAGCCCGAGGGCCGCTCCATTCTAGAGAAACCCTTGGGGGCCACACTCCAGCAAAGGTGAACCAGGCCACAGAAGCCAGTCTTAAAGCTCTTTCTGCCAGTAGCTACGTTTGCCTGTGGGGATTGGTGGGGCAGCGCAAAAGCGGGGTAACGGCTACTCGGAGGAGAGGGATATTTGGCCCGGTCTGGCAGCAGAATTCCTGCTCTGTTCAGGCTCCCGCCCACCCCGACTTACGCCTCAAGAGGCAGCACGTGCGGCCCTGAGATGCTGTAGCGGTAGAGAAAAGTGAGGAACTTGCGGAAGACGTCGAAGAAGGGCCAGTGAGACAAGACACAGATGCTCTTGCGGGTCTGGACTGACTTGCTGGTGATGGGCCGCCGGTCAACCACCGTGAGCAGGTTCAGCCACACGCACTGCCTCTCCGAGAGCCGTTCCCGTGGGAAGGGCTCGTAGAACTGGATGGCAGCACCGTACACCTGGAAGGGAGAAGCGGGGTCCATGCATCAGAGGCGCCTCGGTGGAACAGCCACTCCCCTGGAGCGAGCAGTAAGTGGCTATGGGCGACAAGGCAGAGAAATTTCACTAAACTGGGAGAACACTGCTTCTTTTATGTGGCGAAAAGAGAGAGAAGCCTTTGTTTTGGGGAAAAGGGACGCAGACAGGGCTTCCACAATAAATATTGTGACCTAGAATATTGTGGACCGTTGTGGGGCAGCCTGGTGCCATGTTTAGAGTGGGGCTTGCTGATGTGGGTTCAAGTTCTTCACTGAGTGATTCTGGACCTGTCACTGACACCCAGCCTAACCTACTTCACAAGGGTTGTTGCAAGAATAAAATGTAGAGGAGGAGAATCACATAAGCTGCCTGGGCTTCTTTGCAAAAGGACTAAAGGCTGGAGATAACCTGATGTAATAATAAAAAGAAATCTGGAGAACCTGTGGACATATTTGTGGGCAAGGACGACAACCCTGAACATTCAGAACATCAGATTCCCACATTCATAAAGTCTCAGCAATGCTCACAACCACCCTGCGAAGGAGACCAGGCTTAATTCTCCCATATTTCAGAGTAGCCAAGGTGATCTTGGTGCCCCAGAGAGTACCAAAGAGTGGCTTGCCCAAAACCACAATTATGTCTGAGGTTTGCAGATTTAGAACAGGGATCTTCCTGTTCAGTGCTCAGTTTCTTAGCTGTGGTGCAATGTTAATTCTTCAAGACGCCCTCGTGGAAACCAACTTCTCTTTGGTTGAGCTACTACGAGGTTGAAGCAGACAATGTGGCATAGTGGCTATAGTGCTGGGCTGGAGATTGGGGTTTGCGTCTTCCCTTGGCCATGCAGCTCAGGGGGTGGCTTTGGGCCAGTCATTATTCTGGGCCTGACCTACCTCACAGGGTTGCTGTGAGGATAAATAGTGGAATGGAGGAGAGCTATGTAAACCAACCCGGGGTTCTTCACAAGAGAGGGAAAAATTGAGATATAAATGCATTATCATCACCATCACCATATAAATTTGGAACTTGGTAACAAATCATCCTGAGCATAGAGCTGTGTTCCATGAACGCCTCATATTAACACCCACCCCAGTAAAATGGATGCTGCTCTTATGAATAATATCTGCAATAAGCTTACAGCACGGTTTGCAAGCCTGCTGACTGGATATCGTACATGTACGAGCATTCCCGAGATCGTGCAGTTCCATACTGTGGTCCCGTCTTCCCATCCCAAAAAGTTTGATTTGGCACCGAGAGGGGATGCCAGCACCCGGGCTGCCTCCGCAAAAGTCACCTTTGTGGCTTTGCCTTTTGTTGTGATCCTAACCCAGGCTTCTAAGGCGTCTCCCCCCACCCAAAAAACCCATGGTACCTTGTCTCCTGAGGCACCAGTCAACACAAAGGTGGAGAAGACGGGAAGCTGGTACTTGGTGTCGGCAGGCCAGCTCTCAATGGTGGCTCCCATCGGCAAGCAGAAAACGGGAACGGATTCGGGCAGGGGGAACGCCTCATTGTCCTCCTCCGGGTAGCGGCTAAGGAGGCCTGGGAATGGGGGGAACATTCCCACGGAAGCAGCGTCAGAACAGAGAAGCCATGGACCACCCAAGACCGTGGCCCAAGGCGGCTCTTGCATTGTTACAAACCCAAGCATTATGGGTCTGTAACCCATTATGGGTCTGTAACCCAAGCATTATGGGTTTGTGACTCCTAAAGCCAGTCCAGGACACTTTGTTGGTAAGCGTATCTGATCTTTAAAGGCTACAATCCCATACTTCCTTACCCCAGAGTAAGTTCCACTGACCTCAACTGAACCGACTTCTAAGCCGCCAGGGATAGAACTGCCTCGCAGAATGGAAGTACAACCACCATTCACATTCTATGGTTGTTTCAGCAAAAAGGCCTGCATCTGTGATGACTTTGCCAGCTTCCAAATGCTGGTGACCCCAAGACTACAAGCCCATAGCAGCCTGGCTGGAGATGATGGAAGATGTAGTCCAGCCTGGAGGAGGCTGCACTGGGCCAAACTCTGCTCGATGTGCTGCTGTCATGCGTCATGAATAGCCGCCAAAATTTCCTGTCCTTCAGAACTCTGCTCAGCCCTCATAATATCAAGGCTGTGGATGGAATTCTTCCATCTCACAGATGCTTGTAAGAGGCCCAACGTAACACACTGATGCTATTTTTCACCCTATGGTCTCCGGATGAATGTCTAAGGGGCCTTAGCATGGCTCAGAAAACCCTTCCAAGGCCGGAGACGGGGTTCCAACCTTGGAGCGGAGAGTCACAGAGAGCGGCATCTAAGCAATGGCACTGGCTGCCTCTCCAAGAGAAAAAATACCTGAGCTTGGGGAGGATGAAAAGGAGGCACCGCGGTAGAGGCGGGGAGAGCAGGAAACCAACGAGGCTGGGACAGAATTCATCCTGAGCTTCCTTCAGCCAGCTCCCTCACACCTCTGGAGCACCTCTCATTAAATGGCGGAAAGCCCCATCTAGTGACCGGAGGACAGGGAGGCAAAGATCCCCTCCACCATGCCTCTCCGGCTGCTGGCTGCAGGCCCCCAGGGCATAGGAATCGCGGGAGCTTCCAAGTCCAGCACAGAGGCCAAGGCACAGACTGCGGAATCAGGGGACAAGCAACGCAACACGGGCTGCAGACCAACCCAGCACAGGAGTGTCAGGAACCTTTGTGGGCAGGTGCTGCCAAGCAGCGGGGATCAGTCCATGGGCCTGTGCCCCGGACTTTAAAAAAAGAGAAAAGGTGGGCAGGTTCCTAGACGAAATACAAAAATCCTTAAAAAAAGATGCACATCAAGAAAAGAACACACCACTGAATGGAGGACCGATGATTCCCAAGGCCCCAGGGAGTTGTCCACGCTCCCTCGGACAGGGCACAACATACCTGCCTCATAGACCAGAGTGTTGCCTTTTGCCAGTGCAATCTTGTAGCAGATGAAGAGGGCTGGACCCCACTGTGGAAGAAAGAGAGCAAGGTAAGCGGCGCAGGGGAGTGCGAGGGCCCCGAACTTGGGCAGTGGTGCCAGGACCACAGGAATCTGCCCTCGACTAAGACTGTGCCCTGTGGTTTGCTCCAGTTTTCCTCAACCTGGCCTCCTGCAGAAATGTTGGGCCACTCCCATCATTCCCAGCTAGCCGGGCCATTGGCTGGCTGGGGCATGCTGGGAGTTCTAAGCCGATGTCCTGTCTAAACACGCAGAGGATGGCATCTAAAAGGGTGACTTGCATCCCCGAAAGCTTACATGGCGGCAGAACTAACATTAAGCCAAAAATGCTGGCCAACTGGGCCGCGTCCACCAGGGAAATACAACTCCCAAAGTGGACCTCAGCTTTTGGGGCAATATTGGCCCTGTCCCCCAGTCCAGGGCTCCGGACAGTTTCCTGACACAGAAAAGCATCCACTGCAAAACAGCCTTCTTACTCATTCAGAAAAGAGAAACCAGGGGGAAATTCCCATTTCAAAATACTCTAGAAATCCCAGAATCTCTCCCCAACAACTTCCTCTTCCTCCTCATGCACTACTCACCATGCCGGCATTGAGGTTCCGGTCCACGCGGGAGAAGGTGTGGGGCGTGCTCTCCCCTTTGCTCGGCATGATTAGGCAAATGTCGGTGATGCCCAGGGTACTGCAGGCCTGCCCCTCGCTGGCCCGCCGGTACGTCAGGAAGGTGCGCTGGTGCCCAGGCCCTCCGGACGCCAGGTTGGCCGAATGGCTGTAGGGGGTTGTGTCGAGGACTTTGAAGCCTGGCTTGGGGCGGTCCTTCCCATCATAATGCACCCTGGGGGGGCAGGGGGGGGGGAAGCAGAGCAGGAATGTCATCCTGGGAGCAGGGGAAGAACTGCCCTGCAGGGACTCAGAAATGCAACCATCAATCGTGACTGGAAAAGTATGTTTTCTCCCCCTCTCATGATATCAGAGTTTAGAGTTGCCTCTTTACTCCGATCGCAAGGCAGATGTCCTCCTCCTTGACCTTGCAGCAAGGGGAAGGGCAGACGGACCATGAGCTTAGATTGGGGGTGTCCAACCTTACCAATGGTTCACGTAAACCGGTGCCCACAGCCAGCCCCAGCCTCCCCTGGCACTGACATCTGGCACACCTACCCCAGCTCGACAATGGGGGGCTTTTCCCGGCCCCGCTTGTAGCAAATGAACATCTGGGGGTTATTGAGCAGGCCGGCGTTGAGCTCCACGGGGTTCCCAGACGTGGTGCGGTCGATGCAGGTGAACCCATGAGGGACTTCCTCGCCCAGGGAGCGGACGATGACGGCCACATCCACGATGGGCTCGCTGGGACGGGCTGGCCGGGGGGCCTGGCTCTCATCCTCAAGGGGCCGCGACGTGTCTGCCAGACCAGCCACCACGAAGTAGTCCACCAGCTGAGGAGCCCACTCCTCCGTCATGGTGGCAGCTCACGGCATCTGGGGCAGGAGGGAGCAGCAAGCGGGAACATCAGGACGCAGGCTGAGCTGGTGGGACCACCGCCCACCATGGTCCCAGCCAATGGTAGCCTTGGGAACGCCACACAGAACGCCCAAGAGCACGTTGCCATGACAGACGGAAAGACACGGTTCCTTCCCTCTCCCATCATCTTCCCTCGCATGCCCTCACGCCCCTTCAGATCTGGCTCTGCTCCAGGAACCCTCTTTAAAGGAGGGCAAAAGAACATCTACCCGGAGCAGGGCCTTCTCTGCGGTGGTGCCCAGATTATGGAATGCGCTCCCCGGAGAGGTGTGCCTGGCGCCGAGTTTATATTCTTTTCGGCGCCAGGTTAAAACCTTTTTATTTGCTATTTTAAAAACTAATATTTTATCGTTGAACAGTCGCTATCTTTGTTTTCTGTTTTCTGTCTTTATGTAGTCTTTTACTGAATTTGTTATTTATAAAGATCATTTTACTGTGTTTTAATTATATGTATTGGGAGCTGTCCTGAGATGCCAAGGCATGTAGTGATGGCATACAAAACTTTTAAATAAGTTTTATAGGTCTGTTCTCTCAGGATTTTGAACTATTCTCTGGAGGGGGCAGTTGAGGGGGAATTTGCATGAAAATCTGTATGCATTTTGTATGCCCTTTTATCATTAAAATATTAGTTTTGATTGCATTTTTATCAGACTGTGTTACACACATTTTATGTATCCACTGCTGTAGTGTGGTAAGCCAAAAACTACAACACGCAATTCAGGGAAGTGCAAAATTGGAAGGACAACTGCACTGAAGTGTCTATTAGTTTGGGTGGTGCAAACGAGACCAGCTGAGTTCCGAAAAATGGAGCAAAGGGACTTGTTACTCTCTCTTCCTGTGAGGTTTTCCTGCAGAGATCTAGGCAGAACCTGCATGTTTACCACCTGCACCCCTTCCGTCTGTGAGGAGCTGGATGGGGCGGTTCAGGGGCTGATTTGAGGGCATGCTCTGTTACTGCTGAAGCTAAACTAGAGTCCCTTCCCACGAGAGAGAGAAACTAACACCCTTATTCATCATGGGGCAGATCGTGGTTTCTTGGAGGGACCTCTTTTCATTGGGGTAAGTGGAATACTAAAATTTAATTCCCACAAGCTCAAAAGCCCTTTCTTTAAAGATATAATTATAGAGAAGGAGAGTTGGAAGGTGCCTGTAAGGTCATCGAGTCTAACTCCTTGCAGGACTGCAAGTTAAAGGCACCCTGACCCCATCTTGGATGCCTCCAGGGTGGGAGAACCCAGGACCTCACACTGTCCTTTGCTCTAACAGTCAGGAAATTTCTAGCCAGAATCTAGCTTCCTCCTCCGTAAGCTCATTATTCTTTGTCCTGCGCCCTGGAATGATTGAAAAGAGATCCCAGCCCTCTTCTATGTGACAGACTTTTGAGTATTTCAGAAGTGCTATCTGGTTTTCCTGGGATTTCACATTTCAGTCCTTCTTCCCCTTTGACCACAAGCACAAAATCAAGCTGAAGTCAGGTTAGGACTGGATTAACCACTCTTAATTTAGAAGCTCTAAAATCACGTACATAGTTTTGGCAAGGTTTCTATTGGCTGCTTACTTTCCCACCAAATCTTACATCTTTCACAGCTCACAGGTCTGTGATAAGCATGATGCCCAGGATTTATTTATTATTATTATTTTAAAGAAAATAGCGACTTTTGCTTTATTAAAATTGCTTGAAAGGCCATTAAGAAACTGCTAACCAGCCTCTCTTAAAACCATTTAGGATGTCTTATTATATAAGCAATGCCTAATGATAAACAATTAAACAATTATAATCTGTAACCCACCCAGGGAGCCATGTGGCTAATAGGGTGGACTAAAAATCCAATAAAGAATAAATAAAAATTAAAATGGAGCCATCAAAAGAGGAGTAAAGGTATTAAAGGGAAGGCACAAAAAGACACAAGCAAGTTTCCAATAAATGTTGGGTAACTGGCCAAAGCACAGGACAGCAAAGCCATCGTCAAGATGACCAAAGAAATCAATGTTGAGTTGAAGACCTTTGGTTTGGGTTAATAGAACTGTTTGCGTAAAGAACAGCTTTGTTATTATTCTAGGTCAAACACGTGTTTGGTTTGGCTTATCAATTAAAGTGCAAAAAATAACAACAATCACAGACGTTCAGCTGCTTTCCTCTGCCATCTTTAAAAAATATAAACTTTGGTGGAATTACCTAAGTTTGAGTATAGAACTATCTTCTTAAAAGTAGGATTCAAATTTTATCTTACCTACCGGAAAAGTATACATTTAAGTCTCCTTTGTATGATTCATTTTAAAAAATCAGCAGTAAAGTAACAGAAGGTGTGATTGTATCACCCCCTAGACCAGTGATGGTGAACCTTTTGGAGACCGAGTGCCCAAACTGCTACCCAAAACCCACTTATTCATTGCAAAGTGCCAACACTACAATAAAACCTGAAAACTGAGTTTTTAGTTTAGGAAAAACAAATCGCAGCCAGTCCAAGCAAATATCCACCCATCCATCCATCCTTGGCAGCGCACTGACTGGCCATGCGAAAGCTCGGACGAGTTGCGGCTAATGAGTCGCAGCTCATGATGCCATCGCCTGGTGCCACTACTCCTTTCTGAGTCTGTGCATGGCCCCTGCATGCGCGGTTATGCGATGCTTGGCTGCTGGGGCGATGCTGGGGCGCATGCCAACAGAGAGGGCTCTGCATGCCCGCTGCGGCACGCGTGCCATAGGTCCGCCACCACTGCCCTAACGGTGCTGAGGGGTCCTGGGGCTTTCTGGGTTCCTGGATCCACGGCTGGAAGCTGAGCTTCTGCCTCGGAACTGGGAATCAGACTCTGCTCCTCACTGGCAGGCGCTGTAGACAGAAGGGCACTGGCTGCTCTCTGAGGCTGGGAAAGCAACCTTGGAGAAGGAAGAAAGGGCTTTTTGCTGGGAGGGCAAGGGGCAGAGGAGAGAAAATTGGAGCAGTTAGATATGAGGAGTGTCGAAGCCACTCCAGCCGCCCTCCCTCTCTGAAATGTTCCAGCTAGATGTGTGAAGACCATCTAGCAAAAAGGCACAGTGGGAGAGCAGAATGGCGAAAGCCACCACTGCTGCCCCTAAGTGGTCATGGGCTGAGTGCATGGGTCCCGGGAGGATGAGCCCTGATTTATGGAACAGAGAATTATATCAGCCATCAGGTAATTTCCACACTCCACTCCCCGCACACAAAGCACACATTTGAGAATGAAGGTGCTCCTTCCCAGGTGTGTGGACCGATCAGCTAAATTACCATTCAAAATTGCATGGGGAACTTAGGTCTTTGAAGCAGATCTGTTTAAGCTGTCAGGGCTAAAAGCCGAACACCAAGAACTGTTTTTATGTTATGCCAAACTCTCCCGTGAGCCATCAGTATTGTTACCAGAAGACAGGCATGCTATTAATAAACATTTTTAAAAATGGACCAAACATCCCTCGGATTGCTGGTGACTGGGAAGGCAAAATAAAAACTGAACACCTAAAACAATTGTTAGCATACACTTTGTTTAAACTGTATTAATCTGGCAGTAGTTAAGCAGCGGCCAGAGGGTTCCTAAATGCTGGAATGGTAGTTAGAAATGCTTAGCAGAGGCAGTTGGAAAAACCTTCACCAAAGCCAAGAAATTCCCAAACAGAGAGAAACGGTGCATGCCCATTTGCAGAACAGAAATCTGGACAGCCAAAATTTGGCCCCTGTACCTGAGGTTGCGCAACCCTGCTTTATTCTTCCTTTGTACAAACGGAGCTCCTCCCGCGCCAATTTTGGCTGCAAGTGCAGTGGCTAAACAAGGGGAACACTGTGCTGGCTAGCCAAGTTTGACCATTTTGTCCACAAAGCTGTTCATCATTTCTGCCCTTGCGGAAGCACCGCAGGGTGTGACTGTCACTGAAAGGGGCAGAGGCATCAATACAGAGCTCAGAGGTCCCCCAGCAGGGCAGGAAACGGTGCTCTCTGCGTTCAGGGCAGGATGTAAAAGCCACCTGGTTCTCAGCACAGAGCCCCAAGTGCAACACTCTGTAGCTCCGTAGACGGTGAAAAGGGAAGGAAGCATCCATAGCGGGGCAGGGTGGGGGCAGTCATCACGTTTCTGCTGATATTGCAGGACCCACCAAGAGCTGGGAACATGCAAGCGATGCTCAGAGAGGAAGTGGTTACGGGTGCAGTTCTTGAAATCTAAAAATGAAGCCTAGCATTTGACCCACATGCCTTCTTTGCACAAATCTCTGAAGGGCTGGGGGAGCAACTGGACAAAAATTTTTCTGCACATGCTCAAAGGCACATACATTCTTAGGATAGAAGGCTGAGACCTGGCATGGAAAGCAGGTTGGATAAACTAAGGGCCCTGTCTAAAATAAGGCTCTTATACGACATATAATATATATCGTATACTATATACATATACTATTGATAGTATACTTTATTCTACATATACTATATACAGTGTGTATGTACACACTATATACACTACTATATATATATATATATAGAGAGAGAGAGAGTAAAGTATTACTACTATATAGTACACTATGTACTATTTTTCCACTTGGCTTGGGTTTGGCTTAGTTTTCCATGTGGGAGTACTCAAATGTGGTATTGCCCCTCCCAAGTGGTACAGTCTCATTCCACCACTTTCTTCTGCTGTTACGCATCCAGGGGCCCAGTCTAAGCACCGGAAGAACAGACAAGACTGACCACTTCCTGTGATTTCATTGTTCTACTTCGTCAAAACAAGAAAAAAAGCCCTGGGCCACATCGGTGGCGCCCTTAAATACCTGCTCGCTAGGGCAGGAGTCCCGAAACTTTTACTCAGAGGCTGGGGCTGTGCTTCACCACCCTGCTGCCTGGAGGCATTGGCTGAAACGGCCATTCGGGGGGCCCCATGTGAGCTGGCTTTTGGCCCGCACGTGCTTCACCTCCGGCTGCCCCGCCACCCCGTCTTGGATCTTTCTGCCGGAGAATTTTTCCTCCTCGTCCCTGTCCCTGCAGGGCCTTTGGCTAACAAGGTACTCTAAACACAGAGACTTGAGCGCACGTATGAATCAGCACATGCAACTTCTTGCATTTTTTTGTCTTCCTGCATCAGAGCCTTGGAATTGGCATTTGGGTCCGTCGCACTGCCCTTGCACACACCATGCACCTTGCGTGTGGGAGGGGTGTTGAGTAACATCGCTCACCTGTGCAGAAGGACACCCCAGAAGGACCTGCAGCCCCGGGCGGCTCAGCCCCGATGCCACCCCGGAGAACCTGTCCTCCTGCAACAGCGGGGCACAGGACGCTCTCGCCCAGGGCAGCTGGGGGCACCACCAGCCGAGGGAACGGGCGGGGGGCGGTGGGGTAGAGACCGGTGCAAGTCCAGCATGGACCCGTTCACACAAACGGAGGAACCCCTCCCTGCTCCAGAACGACACACCCCAGGGAGCCTAAAAGGAGCAAACCCAATTGCAAGGTTGCTATGGTTACTGAGCAAATATGACAGGGATGGACAGATTGAGAGCAAGGCAGCAGAGTGAGTGTCTTGATCGTGTGTGTGTGTGTGTGTGTGTGAGGGAGGGTGTGCACAGAAAGGTGGCGAGGAGAAGGTGGTTATGATCTTAATGCTTTAACCCTGTTGGGACGTGTGAATACCTAAAGCATAAGCAGGACTGCCTAATGGTCATATCACATTTAAAACACTTCAGATTGCTTAATCTTCATTATCTTGGTCCCCCCTACAATAACCCTGCAAGGTAGAGCAGTATCATTGTTTCCCATACTGCAGATGGGAAAGTGGGGGCTGGGAGACCAGTGAGAGTCAAACAGTGGATATTCCAATATTTATGGCCCAGTTTGCCAGCTGCCCAGATGAGCGAAGGCTTTTCCTCGCTTAAGGTGCCAGCACACGTGCGAGTTTAGCAAGAGGGCAAGCTGGCACGGCAGTTCCCTTCCCTTCCTTAGGGTAAGTAACTATAAATAAATAACTGTCGATATAAATAAATGGCTATACATGAAATCTCCATCTTCACATAGTAAACAACTTAGATTTCTGTGTAAACAAACCCAGTCAGAGAACCAAAATCAAAACACTAAAAGCAAAGCAAAAGTTATAAAGAAAAAAGGCCTATTTCACTGAATGCTACCTGTATGACTATTTGCCAACTGGCCCAAAATTGTAGGTGTGTACTTGGTTAATGAACTCCTGGCTGTTGAGCAACAGGGCTGCAGACCTGCAAAAGAAGAGAGGTTGAGGGGCAAACGCTTCGATCTTGTGGTAGGTCCCAGTGGGAGCTTCGATAAACAATCCACGGTCAGCTGGGTGGCCACGGGCCAAGCTGGTGCAAAGGTTTGCTCTCGTACACCGTCTAGATAACTCAGTCCATAGTGCCAGGGTGGAGTCAGTGGCCATGCTGATAGAAAGACGTGGGGAAATATCATTGCAAGGTCCTGGAAAGCAGGAACAAATTTGGGTGGTTCAGTGGAAGACTGGCAGCCAGGACCTCCAAGGTAGCTTTGCCTGAAGCGCTACCTGTTCTGTGCACAGGGCCAGCTCAACAGACCTTTTTATTTAAACGTCATTTTAATTGTTAACAATATTTACTTATTTATCTGGCCAGGGCGACTTCTTTTCTTTACTTCTTTTCTTTTATAACTTCTTTTATATCTTTTATTTATTTTATATTATTCATTTTAATTTTATATTGTTATTTTTGTATTGTATTTTATTGTGTTGTAAGCCGCCCCGAGGCTTTGGCAAGGGGCGGCATAGAAATGTTCTAATAATAATAATAACAACAACAACAACAACAACAACAGGTGCAGCCGAGGACTCGTGGTGTGCGCAGGAGATGGTGGCACAGGAAGGCAGACAAGCTCAGATTTGTTAGGCTTGGAAAACATTTCGGGACAAGCCAGGCCTCTACAAGAAGGCTGCACGTTAACCAAAATGAAACCCACTCTTGGCACATAATGTAAAAGAGGCAGAAGAGCAGCTTTTAAATTGAATCTTGGGGGAAGGCTGATGGGAGCTGGGGAGAGTTTGATTCTGGCTGAGTTTTCCAAGGGGATGAAAATGAAACGGCACAGTGGGTGAGGAGCAAAACTGAAGCGAAGCTAAACCGAGAAAGGAGATAGCACCAACTTATCCAATACCTGGAAGGAAAGTCAGTTTCCTCAGGTGTCGGTCCCATTAAAATCCCCTTTCGAGGCAATTTTCCAGGTTCCCTGGCTAGCCCAGGCATGACTAGGGGCTCGTACTAGGAAACAGGCTACTCAACATGTAGACTCTTCAGTTTGTTTTAAATGTAAATGTTCAGGCCATTTAATTCAACTGCATGTATTCGTATCCACTGAATTGATTGTGGTTTTATGCCATGGTGAGCATACTTTTACACGTACCTTTTTCAGAGGTATGTTTTAAAGTTGTTTTATTTTGTTCTTCATGTTGGTAAGCCACCCTGGGAATTTTACTAATGGGTGGTGTATATACCTCTTAAATTAAGAGGGCAGATCCCATAATTTGGGACAAGCCTGGTTCACCTGGAGGCCCAATCCAGCCCTTGGGGGTTCTGAAGGCAGCCATGCCTCCTGGTCCCAATCCATTTCCCCCAATCGTGAGATGGTTTCCCATCTTGGCATAGTTTGTGCCACTCAAAAAAGCCGAAACACTTCTCCTAAAGTTTAAGTATCGGCAGCAAGAGCATCAAGCTATTTAAATATGTCAGCATGTTTAGCCCCACCCCTTTGGCCACTGGCCCCGCCCACTGCAGGAATGCCCCCCCCCCCAAGCTTCTCCAAAGTGGAATACAGTCCCCAGAACTCAGAGAGGTTCCTGCCTTAAGTAACGTAAAATATGAAAAGCTTGCAAAAGACAAACGGGGAGAACGCTCTGACGCGTCCTGCCTCTTGCCATCAGAAGTGGAAGCCACACCATGTTCTCGCCCTTGACTCACACGCTTCCTGTGAGTAGCCCAGAATCCAAATTTAAAGTGTCAGCTCTTTAACTCCACTTCTGCACCCTAAAGCCCCGCGGAGAGCTGGAGTGACAAAAGTGACAAGACAAAACAAGAATATTCCCCACCCCATGGCTGCCACCAGAAAGGAACCCCAGAGAATGACGAATGACTCGTCCCCTTGAGAATGGAGTTGGGGTGGCACAGGGAAAAACAAGGACCCCACCCCACCCCACTTCCTTGGTTGAGGAAGAGACCAAGTGGGGCCCCTGGGATTTTCTGAGCCAACACCTTGCCCCGTGAGATCTGCAGGTCTCAAAGGCCAGTCCAATAAAAGCAGGGCACTAATTGTGCTTACAGCCAACACAACTCAGTTCGTCTTCTTTCTTTAAGATCAAGGAGCATGTGAATTATTTTCGCAACGGAAACATATATACTGCCTTCCGGCAGCGCTTTCCGAGTGGTCGACCCACTCTGCCTGCAGGGGAGAGCGAGGCTTTGAAAAAATGGCACACTCACTGCCTCGCTTCCTGGCCACACAGGCCCTGTCGACTGTACGCTCCTTGCGGGCAGAGGCCTATGTGTTCCATGAGATTGTGCTGCAAAGGCTGATGCACATGAGGGGTCAAAGAAATCACAGGAACAGCAAACCTATTTCAAAGGGCGGAAAGCGGAGCAGAAGGTACTTCTCCATACTCACCTGCTTCTCCGTGCAGCCTCCTACAGTGACAGAAAAATGAGGAGGGGCCCTCTCCATGCACAAGCTGAGAGCCCTTCCCATGTGCCCTTCAAGGCTGGCCCCTGCTCTTCCTCCCCCTGCAGTCCCACCCTCCTGGCCGGCTGCTCTCAGTGCCAAAAGCACCGTGATGCTATTTTTAGGTTTGGCAATCACGCACACCCCCCCTCCCTCCCACGTCCACCCACCACCACCCGGCTGCAAAACTACGAAGCCACCTTTTCCTTCCTGTCCGCTCACGGTCCAGCAATGCCCTTGAAGCTGCCAAACGCTGGAGGGGGAACCCCTCTGCAGGACACTGGACTGTGAACAGAGTGCCAGAGCGAGTCCTCACAGTTAAGGACCCGCCAAGTCCACGTCCAAAGCACTGCTCACTCACTGCACTGGGGCGTCCAGAGAGAAGGATCCACACACAGCGGTTTAAGACCAACACAATGCGCCAGGCTGAAAGCAAAACTGAAAATGTTTCATAACCCAAATGGCGCCATCCTCTGGCACAGCGGCTGTGGACTGGGGCCCTTGAGACCGATACAGAAAACACCAAGGGTATGATTTTTGTAAAAAAAAAAAAAAAAATATGCACCATTTTGGACCTCAACCTGAGGCCAACAGAGGAGCTGTGGGATCACCCAAAACAGGCTTAGCGGCTCGCTCAGGGAAGCCGTGCCACTTCAGGATGCGGACGAGAGGAGGGGAAGTTAAACGGTTAAGTCTGAATAAAACTTCCCTGCATGTAAACAACTAGCACATCAGGGCAGAATCGAATGGGAGATGCCACTGCTCACCACGTCTGCTTCCTGCGACAGCCTTCCTGCCAGAAAGGGGAAAGCACTGCTTCCACCCCCAGCCCAGCAGTGTCTACCTCGACTTTGATAATCTAAAGCTCAAAGGCACAGGACGTGCACCTCCTTCATCCTCAGGACACCCCTGCAAGGTAGGTTAGTCTGAGAGGCAGTGAGTGACCCAGATCACTCAGTAAGCTTTGCCTGAGTCTTATCCTGCGCCACCTACAACCTGGAACAATCCTCGTACGCTGCAAAATATGGGAGAGGGCCGTCTGTGCCTCTTTGAACTTCACTGGACTACAACTCCAATCATCCTTGCACTGCAGACCACAATCCCCAAGGACCGCAGTTTCCCCACCCCTGCTATAATACACAACACACACAGACCGATGCTGCTACAGGAAAGATGCTAGCCCCCCACCGTGCTAAAGCTGCACACCCGGAGAGCGCTTTGCCATGTAAGAAAGAGTACACAACTCACCGAGCCCCACACACAACTAATGCACGGATGTTTCAGCTCAGCACCTTGCGCTGCAGGCTGGCACGCGGCAAGACATGTGATGCACTCAGCACAACCCAGGCAGGTGCCACCCGCACGGGCTGCAAGAGGTTTCTGGTGCAAACAAGAGTATTCCAGGTAGCAATCTGGCGATTTTCAAGAGCTGTTAGCAGGCGGACGTGACCCAGCATCTGTCCAGCCCTTCCGAAGCTGTAGGACTGCGAGGAGGCAGCCAGGCAGATGATGACGCTCAGTGCCTCTGCCACAAACGAGGTGGGGCAGCGGTTTCTTCTGGGCCAGGAAGAGGGCTGAGAATTTGCACTTCCCCTCTTTGGTGCCGGGGAAGGTTTAAAGAAAGTGAGAATGAGCCACGAGCGAAAACTCCCGGGAACTCGTAGAGGGAAGTGTGACCGAAAGGGTAACACCCTCCACCATCGTCACACACGTGAGCACAGAAGAGGAAGCGGTCTGGCATCATCCGGTAAAACGAACACTCGTTTTTATTCTTGCTGGGCACAGACCAACAGCGGGCAACCGCCATTGTGCCCACTTAAAATTGGGGCTCAGTTGCACACTGATGTGAAATTCTAGCACAAAAGATACCCGAATGACAGGCAGCCTCCCTTCTTGGAGGCCTGATGGAGTCTTAGGATTTTTTTTTATTGTTATATTGTTATTATTTATGTATTTTGTTTCTGTTGTGAGCCGCCCCGAGGCTTCGTTGCGATGGCGGTGGCGTAAAAATGTTTTAAATAAATAAACAAACACTAAGGAGCGCTTGCGTCCATATTTGCCCTCCCGCCCCTTGAGATCGGTGGCAGAGGCCCTTCTCCGGGAGCCCTCCGTGAAGGATATTAGGAGGGTGAGTACCCGAAGGAGGGCCTTCTCTGTGGTGGCGCCCCACCTGTGGAACGCGCTCCCCAGAGAGGTCCGCCTGGCACCATCATTATTTGCTTTTCGGCGCCAGGCCAAGACCTTTTTATTTAAGCGTCATTTTAATTGTTGATTTTATTTATTTATTTTGCATCTTTGGCCAGGATGTCTCCAATTATATTGTTTTTGTATTGTTATTATTTATTGTTGTGAGCCGCCCCGAGGCTTCGGCAAATGGGGCGGCATAGAAGCTCTCTAAATAAACAAACAAACACTGGCACCGTGGGAAGAATTAAAAATGGGTACACAAGGAAGGGCCTTTTTGGGGGCGGCACAGACCCTGCCATTCAGTCCCTCTCAAGCTCTGCTGGGCACCCCCTCTTTGGTGGCTTCTGAAGACTGCAGCACCTTTGATGCTTGGCATTAAGTTGGGACGAAAATTCTTGCTTTCAGGGCGGCTGCTTCATTTTTTTGTACGGCTGCCTTTTTGGCGTCTTCTTACGCTTGACCTCCGGGGTTCTCTACCCGGAGACCGGTGCAAAACCCCGTCCCAGAAGACAGCGTATGATGCAGCACAGCGGGCTATTCGCTTTCACAGCCCATAAGCCAGATGGGATGATGGGCTGGCTGTCGTACCTGTCAACGCTGGAGTTGCGGCGCTCAGAAATTCTCACACAAAAAGCTCAAAACTGCCCGGCTTCGAGGCACCCTGCCAGACAGGCATGCGGAGGCTGAGAAAGAAGGGATCGGGAAAAGCCTAGAATTGTCTCTTTGTTACTCGATATCATTAAGCTACTGGGAGTCGGATCTCTGACAAATTGCCCAGGGCTGGACTGGTTAATCCAAATCTACTTTCCACCTGAAGCCTTCCCAAGGCGGTGCCTCCAGATGGCTGGACTACAACTCCCAGCTTTCCTAACCTCTGACCATCCTGATGGTACTTTCCCGCGTTTTGCCCAGTATGGAACCCAAGGCAGCTTCCATAATCCCTCCCCTCCCCTCCCCTCCCTTTCATCCTCCCCACAACAAGCCTGTGAGGTAGGCAAGGCTGAGAGTCCATGACTGGCCCAGGATCACCCAGTGGGCTTCTCAGTGTGGGGAGACTTGAACCCGGACCCCCTGAGCCCCATTCCATCCTTCCAGCCATTAGACTGCCCTGGCAGCTCCCTGAAACTGCCCTGTGGCTGCAAGAAGAGGGCCAAAACAGATGTGCCTGAAGCTGAAGCTACATCAAGACTTAAGCCCAGCTTCTCCTTAATCAGGGCCTAAGTTACTGATTAATCTCCAGGCACAGGAGCCAGGTAGCCGAGAGACCGTGAGAGACCGTGTTTACGACTTCCCTATCTTGCCCATTCTCTAAGGCAGAAAGCAAACTTCCAGATCCTATGGCCTTCAGCTCCCAGCATTCCTGGTCACTGGCTAGTCTGGCAAGGGCTTCTGGGAGTGGAAGTCCCAAGCAGCTGGAGACCTTCCATCTGCCTGCCCCTGTTAAGGAGACTCAAGATAACCAGATGAGGTGGAGTGGGTTGAAGTTCACAACCAGTTCAGGGACTCAGGAGGGGTCCAGCACATCTTAAACAACATTTGGGGACACAAAGTTAGATCTTCTGCTTTTCTAGCAGATCTAAACAGACATTTTGAACCCCTGATCCACAGCCCTCGTCCCATCTCCTTGCCAGAACACCACACCGGCTCTCAACAAGTTACTGAGAACAGCAGTCAGTCAGAAGGGAAAGAAGTATATTCTGCACATGCTCAGAGTTGAGCGACCCTCTCATGGGGCTGATCTTTAGTTTTAAACAAGCGCTCTGCAACTAGCCGTACATCTCCCAAGCTGCCGCCACTGCCCTGGAGATGGACTCTGGAGACTGCACATATACCAAGAACATCCAAAGCATTTCCCTAGGAAGCTGCAGGCAGGTCATAGCAGAAGGGTCGGCCTCGATTCACCAAGTTCACTGGCGCTTGTAAACCGAGGGCTTGCCTGGGGCCAACATGAGTATTTCCTGCAGGGAACCGGATGGTAGTGTCTTTATATCCCCAACAAAATTGGTTTATCAACTGGATTATCTATCCATCGATCGATCGATCGATCTAATGTGCAGCTGTGAATTTTAAACTCGCCACCATAACTACTAGAATTATATGGACTTTGCTCTTGTGTCCAGACCCAACCGGTCAGTCCGAGAGGAGATCAACCCTGACTGCTCTTTAGAAGGCCAGATGCTGAAGATGAAACTCAAATACTTTGGCCACCTAATGAGAAGGAAGGACTCCCTGGAGAAGAGCCTGATGCTGGGAAGGATTGATGGCAAAAGGAGAAGGGGGCGGCAGAGGATGAGGTGGCTGGATGGGGTTACTGGGGCGGTGGGTGTGAGCTTGAGTGGACTCCAGGGGATGGTGGAGGACCGGAAGGCCTGGAGGAATGTTGTCCATGGGGTCACGATGGGTTGGACGCCACTTCGCAACTAACAACACGCAGGAGACAACATTACATCCCACTGCAGGGAGTCTGGTGCCTGGATCTTGTCCTCCATCCGAATCTTTTCCTAGCCATTCTACTGCACTCATGCTTTCCTAACAAAACCCAGCAGGAAATACGCAAACACACACACACACAAGTGGTATGAGGTCACACCAGAGCAGACAGACCAACAAATAAACATCCCGACAGCTACAAAAGAAGGTCTCCTGCATTTCGGTGCTGCGAAGGCTGCCTATGGAGAACTCAGAACAGCTGGGCCAGTTGTTAATCTGGTATCAGACAGTGAAATGACATTGCTGGGGGGGCGGGGGGGCACTCAGTGGATCAATTCAGAGCATTGTGCATGTTGCCACCTCCGCTGGAAGAGACGTGCGTGCCGAAGGCCCGCCTAACATTTAAAATGTTTAAAGCGGCTGTGCTTTAAACATTTGGGAAGATCTGGGAAGGCAGACAAGGAAGGAAAAGGACCAAGCCAAGAGGGCGTGGAGAATTCATCCTAAGACAAGGGCTGGCTCTTAGCTGCCAGATGCTGACCTGAGGATGCTCGGCAATTTCAAAGCCCAAGAACCAACATGAAGATGGGGGTGGGAAAGCAGCTGCGACAGACGCCCAAACCCATGGAGAGCGCAGAAGTTTAGCGACCACATTTCTGCCCACATCTGCACACACCTGCCCAAGCTCACCCCACTTAAAATGAAACTGTTCGTGATCTGCCAGCAGCCGTTAGGGCCGAGCCTTGTGGCAAGGCAGTAAAAATAGCATCCCTATTAGTCCAAATTAAGCATCATGTTGGGGGGGGGGGCTTCTCTGTGGCTACATCTACCTCCTGGGGCGCCCTTGCGAGGGAGGGAGGGTCAGCCCGCTCTCGGCTGTTCTTCTGCAGGCAGAAAACTTTTTTTTTTTAAATTTAGGCAGGCCTTTGTCACGTGGGCTGGTTTGGTGTTGCTTTTTTAAAAAGCAGCTGGTGCCGTTTCACTTCTATATATGTTGTGTTTGGAGTAGACTTGTTTGAATGTTATGCTTTCCTTCAGATTTTTGTGATTCTTCTCGATTTTACTGTTAGCCACCTTGCATAGCACTCTGGGGCAGAAAGGCAGGGTACAATTTAAGAAAGCCCACAACCCTGCTAGTTGAGACGAGATTTCTATTCAGTTCAACATCATGTTTTTAAACAATGGCCGAGCATTCAAAGGTAGACTGCCTCTGACAAGGAGGCTCCATTTAATTCACATGGCTAGCCAAAACAGGAGACATACTTTAACTGAATCCACTTAAACCTTTCCTTCACGGTGTGTTCCCTGTATCTTGGATTCAGGGGCCAATGACCTGCCAAGCTTTTCCTGAACCATCTGCAGAATGCATGAGCCAAATTTGCATTTTACATAAATTTAGTTGGTTTGTATTCACCAAAGAGATCCGTATTCCTGCAGGAATTAGGAACATACCCGTGTGCATCCAGAGTGGAAAAATATGGATTCATTAAAATATTTCTAACTTGCCCTGGATCAGTAGACCTCAAGGTGGGATATGTCAATAAAGCACCCCAAGACCACCCATCAACACCCTAAAACCACAATCCGTGGTTTAGGGATTGTGGAAGGAGTGGACGGAGACACTTTCAGAAGGACAGGGGGAAAACGTGTTGGCATAAAAAAAATGTACAGTGTGCATGTCTCAGATTTGCAAATTCAAAGACCTATTTATGGGACTTAGAAAGAGGATATCCCTATTAAAATTCAGCAAGAAATGTTCAGACGGGTTGCACCCCATATCCCAGCTAGAAAAAAGAGATTGCTATCCAAAGATAGGGGTGTTCAAAGAAAACAAGGAGTAGGGTGCTGGCTGTTTGCAGTATTCAGAGGGTGGGGTGGGAGGTCAGAAAGCATCAGCATTTGGGGCTGGAGAGCGGGAAAACCTTTACTAAGATGGAGGTGAAGGCAGGCCTGGGGGCCACTGGGGGACAATTGAGAGATTTCTGCAGGGGAATGGGCTTGTCCGCTGTGTTTACCGCATGGGTCAGGGAGGCATCCGTGGGGGATCTGGGTAAAGATCCGGAGGCTATGGGGTTGGTCTGGCTCTTTCCGTAGGAGACAGGGCAAGAATAGGGAGCTGTCTAGAGTAATAGGGACCTGAGTAATAGGGACCTGAAGACTTTTAGAGGGCCATCGGAGGCCTAGCTGGCCTTGACAACAGGGGGTGTCAGAGTATAGGAAAGGAGGTAAGAAGGAAGGGGATGGAGGTCCAGTGAAAGACCAGGATGGAAAAGCAGGTCGGGGAACACAGACAGCAAAGAGAGGGAAAATTTTGGAGAAATGATGCAAGACACGGGGGCAGGGCAGTCAGGAATAGGGTGGGGGGATCCTGTGATGAGTCTGAAGGGGAGGGGGGTCAAGCCAAACAAGGACTTAAGAAAGAAACAGAGGTAGAGCTGATTATGGGATGGAGGAGGAGAGAGGAAGACAAGGAAGGCCGGTGGGAGTGGGAGAGATAAAGTCCCGCTTTTATGATAAGGATGGGGAAGGGGCATCAGGAATGAAGTCCTAAAGGGGAGATGTGAGGAAAGCAGTAACCCTTCCTTGGGAAACGGATAGAGAGCCCTGCCTGTGTGTGTGTGTGTGTG
>NW_025335391.1:80304-84486 GCF_004798865.1 Varanus komodoensis | reverse complement strand
GGGGGGGGGAGGCTGTCCTGCCGGGTGTCCCAACTGGGGCAGAAGTGGGGGGAATCCACACAAGCGAGGAGGGCGCGTCCCGCCCCCGCCCCCGCCCCCCAAATGCGAGGAACACTAAACTGCAAGGGAGAGGCGCTGCGAGTGCCTCGCAAAGTAACGTGAGAAGGCGGCTGCTGCCCAATGCAGCGCACAGCCCCAGATCCGGGAGGGCTGAGGCGGGGGAGGCAGGGAGAGCAGAGCGGGGCTTGCACCGGGGAAGGGACGGGAAGGGAGGGGGCACGCCCGCCCGCCCGCACGCACGCCCCCCTACCTGTGCAGGCTCCGGCGACGATGCCCGTGCCGCTCCGCCGTTAGCATCCAGCCCACGCCATAGCCCGGCCCAGCCTGGCTCAGCTGCTGGCTGAGCTCCCCCCCCGCCTCCCTTCCCGCAGGACCGCAAGGGCGCCCTCTGCCGGGGCGGAGGACCTTGGCCCCCCCCCCCCCGCCGGTCCCTCTGCACCTCCCCCCGTCCCGTGCTTACGATCCGGGACCCGCCGCCTTTGCAGGAGAGAAGAGAACTTTTCGAGAAGGCGCAAGGGGCCGACCAACACGTGTCCGAGCCTGAGGCGCTTCCCCACAGCAGAGAGGGCTGCAGGGACGCTCGTGCATCGCCGGCGTCCAGGATCGCCCTCCCTCGGGGGTGCAGAGCCGGCCTCTTGCAAAGGAAGCCGCCACGCCTGCTTTGCGGACCGCTGCAGGCGAGCCCCGACGCCGACAGACCGGGACAGAGACGCCCCAGTTGCACCCCCGCGTGCAGGAGGGCGCCATTTCTCCGCCGAGCCTCGCATCCCGAACACGCCCCAAGCTGCCCGAAGGACGAGTTAAAGCAATACGCAGTGGCAATCCAGGGAGCAGCCCGACCAGTTGAATTGCCTGCATCGACTGCGGTTGCCTTTTCGACCCGCAGCCACTGCATCAGCCAGTCCGTAGCATGCACACCCACCAATCTGAGCTGCTGAACTGAATGTAAAATAAATACATTTTAAAGGGACTCCGGGGGATGGTGGAGGACAGGAAGGCCTGGAGGAATGTTGCCCATGGGGTTGCCGTGCGTCGGACACGACTTCGCGACTCACAACAAGGACCGTTGCATGCAATGTGTCACCAGAACTACAGCCGACTGAAAAGCACGATTCTATAAGCACGATTTGCAATTCTAATTAAAAAGAGATCGAAAAAAAGAAATGCCTACGGCAAGGCATTTGAAGTGAGCTTCAAACCCCAAAATCTCAGCCCAAACCGCCGTCACCTGGAGGCGACTCGCTCCTCCTCGTGAGCACTCACATCTGTTTTTTCTGCAAAGCAAGCTTCACTCCTGGGTTTCCAAAATGCCACTCTTGGTGTCCATTTAACATCGCAACTGCTTGGGAGAGGGTGGTAATTCTGTTACTTTAACATTTCTGGATCAAACCAAGCAATAATGCGTCACATATTTTTTAAATGGCTCCTGGAGAATCTTAGCTTGTCTTAGAGCGCCATCTAGTGGAAGAAGGAGGGAACAAGCGTTCTCTTGGAAAGCTTGGGAAATAAGACTGATTTAACCAAAATGTCGAAGCCCTTGGTCTGGGTTCGAGAAGATACGCCCAACGAAATCTTCCCGCACAGAAAGAAACCGCAAAGGATATTATCCAGGGATAACCCTGTTGCAGCGTTTCAGGCCCCCGGGCTTTGACACTACGGCCGAGTCCACAATCATTTCGGATTTGGGGGTTCTTATCCGGAGATTATTAAATTTGTTCTAAGCATTTTTGTCCTCCATCCCACCCCATCCCAGCCCCACCTCCTCCTGAGAGCCAAACAGGCTCGTAGAAAACCTGGTTGTATGACTTTCTCTGAGCTGAGGTTTAGAACTAGAAGACCTGATACAAGAGGAAAAACAGGTGGGGAAGGAGGAGGAAAAAAAGCCTCAGAGTAACCTCAGCACCAGTTCTGAGCGGTATAGCCCTTCTCATGACAGCCAGCCAGGATGGGAGCAGACCTGGAGCCCTGATGGAGCAGCTGCCTTCTGAGAACAGTTGAGAAAGGTCAAGGGAGCTGGCCTCTCGACAGCACGATGGCACGACCGTCACCCGGGGCTCCCTTGCTGAGAACAACATGCGTGGAAATACCATGAGCCACCGTGAGCTCTTTTAAAAATGTGTTTTCAGCAGCAACTCAAAAGCCCCTCTCTGCCTGGGGTAGATCAGTGACGTGTGTTGACATTTCTGAACAGCATGATGGGCCCCGGTCAGTAAGCAGCTGAAATGACCCTCACAAAGTGTCCAGCATCACCATGAGATGCTATGCATAAGGGATGGCATATAACAATTGTAAATAAAATAAAATAATAAAAAATAAATTCTTGCTGCTTGGCCCTGAAAGGGAGGGAAGAAGGGGTGTTTCTGTTCGGAGTTAACTCATCACATGGGCAGAGGCTTCTCTGTCATCCCAAGGAGAATGCTACTGTGATTTATACTATATTGTCACCTGTTAAGCTTTAATAATACCATTTTTTAAACTTTGCATCTGAAGTCACATCTGAAGCTGTTGGAGAAGAAACGATAGAGGGAGAGGTATGCTGTTAGAGAAGGACTGGATAAAAAGGAGTTCAGACAAGAAAAAGGGGATGGAGAAAGGAGTCACCAATGTTCAGTCAGCTTATTATGTGGGAAACACATTGCAGATATGTGATCCAATTATTCTAATTATTTGGGGGAAATAACCCCCAGGAACATGTGATCAAGCCGTGCTGGTGTGTTTTGGGTCTGGGGGCCTTCCAGGAGAATTTGTCTCACCCACCCAGTGTTCTGGCCTTTATCTGCTGCACGGCCCAACCTAATTTAGATACTCAGAAGGTGAAGGAACTTCTTGGAAAACTTCTGGAAAGTCTGACCTAGAGGGCAGGCTGTCCTGCCGCAGGTGTTCTGGCTTGTCCAGGGACTTGGGACCACCAGAACGCCACAATGGCCTCTTTTAGCACTGCAGGCCTTTCCGAGAGAAACACCTGACTGTGTGGGTTTCCTCCCTTGATCTCCAGGTAGATAAAGTGGTGGGTAAAATGGCAGGTCTGAAACCACCATGGTCACTTCATGCCATGCGGACCAGCCTCTCTTTTCCACTCTGATTTCAGCCAGGGACCAAAACCTGCCCTTCTTTCTGCTCTTGGACAAGGCAAACTTGAGAGCCTCTTCTTCGAACAATTTCTTGCTGGTGCAGCTGAGGCCACGGTGCCCCATCTCCTGCCTGGCTTGGGGCACCCCGAAAGGGCTCTCTGGACAATTCTTGAGGAGCAGTTGTGCTGCCCCGTGCTGGGTGAAAGAGATACCTAAAGGCTCTGGAAAGCTCAGTGGAACTCCTGCTTTCCTCTACCTTCTTCCTTTCGTCATCTTGCATCTTGGACTTTTGCAGAGGTGGCTGGGGTGGGAGGGAGGTCCAGACAACATAACCCACTGGATCCCTCCCATTTCGCCTACCCCTACACACAGAAGAGAAGCAGACAGAAATCTCCCCAGGCCTTCGGATCGTTAGCACGTGGGCCCTTCCACAGGGAAAGCGCCTTTCCTTCCCGCTTTGTCAGGGTGCCTCGGTCCCATGGCATGGGATGCTTAGTCCCCTTGGCAGGAGCCGAGGACGTGTCTACGTCCTGCTCCATGGCTGGAGAAGTGGACTTTTGTAGCGTGTGTAAATCAAGATTTTAGGAAAGAAAACACCCCGTGCGCAGTTCTTGACCCCGTCTGTATGTTCTCCCACCTGGAAACATTTTCTGGTCTTCTCAGCAGGATGGAGCTGGTGGGAAGGCCCTCCTTTAAGCAGAGTGATGCCAGTACCTCAAGGGACAGAGGCCAGCTGGTGGCAGCTACCTCAGACTTCCCCACGACCCCCCTAAGTTGCCTGCCTCATGCCCCTGTTGGGAAAACTTGGATAAGTCCTGTCAGAAAAGCATTACTTCTGTGTGCCTTTGCATTGTGGGGTCAAATCCTGCACTCCTGAAAACCAAGCCAAGTCACTGTTTCAAATGGCCTTCATCCCCCACTCCTTTCTCTCACCTTTAGCCGTAAGCTACAGTACACAGGCCGTTTAGTCCAAATTTACATTGTATACCTTCACAATGATTAAATAGTCATTGTTGGAATTCAGTTTACAAGGAAGTATCTTTTGATAGCC
>NW_025335391.1:0-80204 GCF_004798865.1 Varanus komodoensis | reverse complement strand
TTGTTGGAATTCAGTTTACAAGGAAGTATCTTTTGATAGCCCAGAGGCTCCATGTGCCCTGGCCAATTCAGAATGTCTAGAGTCTAGATAGGAGTCTTGAGCTCATGCATAGTTTCTCAGTAGCTTGAATTTACATAACTAAGCAGACCTGGAGATGGGTTCAAGCTACTGAACTAAAGTGTCAATACAGGCAATTAGAAATACTGTAATCTCATTGTCTCTGTATGACTGACTGACATTCCTTTATCTGTTCTGTATGCGATGACCTCCGAATCTTATTGTAATCTCTGCATTCTGTCATCAATGGCCCTGTACCTGTGTACCTATAAAATACCCTGCAATGTTGTTGAAGCTTTGCAGCAGAGCTCACCTCTGCCTGCCCGGTAATGCATGCATTATCGTGAGTACCGCGGGAACCTTGGGTTAATACAATAAAGCCTCAGATGGTCTGGACGCTTGATCTTTCCCACGAACCCGAGTTTTATTTCTTCTTCTCAAATTGAGATTCCGGGATTCTGACACCCCCAATCCACCCTTCTCCTCCAGTCAACCCTGCCCCCCTCCCCAGTTTTGCTCCATCACCAATTCTGAACCAAGACTTGGGTGCCAGGCCATGGAGATTCTGTGCGTGCCCTCAAAGTAAACGAACGCCATTCATTCGTGGGCGATTTTGGTGGTTTTATTTCCTCGCATCAACATGCTGCCAAAACCAAACGGAATCTGCCGCTGTGTGCTGGGAACAGAGCATGAGCCAAATTACATAGAAGATGCACAGTTTTCCAAATTGTTTTTTCCAGCAGGGAAAAAGGTGCATGGCGTTGCTCGGTATCTTTTCCCCTGCAAAGAGAAAAGCAGCTGGGGAAGGTGATGTAAAAGAGGAAAAAGTGGGAGGAGAACCAGTCAGGCAGAAGCTTTTGACCGAGGGAGAAATGGAGAATTGGTCATTGCCTGTCTCCAGTTCGTCTTCCACTTTGGCCCTTGGGCATGCGGTGGGTTATCAGGAAGGATTTGGGGAACAATCAGCTCCAGCAGATGTGCTGCGAGGGGCTGCCGGTTCAGCCACTGGGGATTATCAGTCCTTGTCTGGGCCGCAGCGGTCCTCGTCGTGACTGATGCGATGAGCGTCGTCAGCCAGGAGCGCGAACACCTTGATCGTTTCCTCGAAGGTCAGCTGTTTGTTCCCATCAACATCTGCCTCTTTGAAGAGCTTTTCAATGTAGCCAGGATGGCTCCGGTTCTGTTAGGGTGAGCAATATGGGGAGAGGAAGGGAGATTAATCTGGTGATGGATGATGCTCTTGTTCAAGATCAGGTGTCCAGCCAAGCACCACAGGACGCTGCCTTACCTGGTCTCAGACCATTTCCCACCCAGCCTAGTATTGTGCAATGTCAGATAATAAAGGAGGGTGTGAAATTCCTCTTGCCGTGAAGCTAATTCTGAAATCGGGGAGCGGGGCCACCACCAAGTACCCCCGTCCCTTGGTGCACCCCCCTGAGCCTCCCTTGGACGCGGCACTCAAAGGAAAGCCTCAGGTATTGCTTGTAAAGCCTAGCGATACTCAGGCTGAGAAAGTACCTTGGCTAACTGGCTCAGCCACACACCCTTGCCTGGTTTGTGTGCCAACACAACCCATGTTGGCTGAGGGTGTTTATTTATTTAGAGTTAATTAGGGAGCTCAGCTGGCCGATTAACAGAATGAACATGGCTATATTTGAGTTGCTGATCCTTTTGCAAGAGAACTGCCGCAGTTCTTTGATCCATTTTGATTGCCTTCTTTCTTCTACACTAGGAGCGAAACCAGACGCCGTTCATGCAACGGGGGACTCCTGAACTGTGTCAAAGCTGCCAATGTGTGTGTGAATGCAGCTAATACTCCGGGGAAGCAAAACAAAAGACTAAAAAAATCCTAAACCAGAATAACATGAGGGACAGTAGCCCAAACATTTACTTATTTAAAACTCTTTTTAGACCGTCCCCTTACTGCGGTCTCAGGATGGTTTGATAATAAGACAAAACAGAATAAAGCACAGCGTCCTAGTCAAAATCTTAACCAATCCACAATAAAACCCATATGAAAACAAATTCTAAAACTCAGAAAAATAAAAAGGTTTTCGCCTGGCACTGAAAAGAATAAACATCAAATAGAACATATGAAAAAAGCAGAGCTTAAAACATTAAAATGTTCTCCGTATTGACAAGTTCAACCTTTCCTGCTTGCCATGGTTAAAGGAAGCTAGCCCCACGCACAAATGGGCTTCAGTGGAGTGATGCAAACAGCAGATCTGGCACACAGTGGGAGGAAAGGGTTAAACTCGGACCCCCCACACTGGGAATTGGGGTTGGGGCTTGGCTGCCCTTTGGGTCCTCGTTCCTGCAAGTCACAGCCCGTGACGGACCCAGAGAAAGGCTTGCCCGGTTCTCATGAAGTCCCCCGCAACTTTCCTGCGAGTTCCGCACGCAAACCCCCACCCCTCGTCCCCTCGGCTTGGCCACTCACGCAGGCAGCGAGGAAAGTCGGCGCCTGGCATTTCAGGAGCTCCCTCAGGTCCTTGAGGCTCAGCAGGTCGTCCTTGTTGTCGCGGACGCAGTACTGATGATAGATGTCGACGATGGTCTTCACCGCGTGCTCCAGGGTGCAGTGCGGAAAGCAGTCCGGGCTGCCCGTGGTTCCGGGATGGCCGGTGGTCGTGGCTGCCATGTCTTTCGCTTCCTCCTGATATGAAAAGGGAGGGTTCCTCCATTTTTATTTATTTACTTATTTATTAAAACATTTCTATGCCACCCCCATCGCAACAAAGCCTCGGGGCGGCTCACTATATATATAGTATATATATATAGTATATATATATATATAGTGTGTGTGTGTGTGTGTGTGTGTATAAATAAAAACATTTAACCCCGCACCCGGTGCATTCTCGGCTAATTTAAAATCCTAATAAATACAATAATTTAACAATTAAAATAAGATTTAAATAAAAGGTCTTGGCCTGGCGCCGAAAGACAAATAATTTCAGTTCCTCAACGGGGTCACAGCACTAGGGCCAATCCTAGAACCTGCTTCACAGGGGACAGTCCTCTGTTGAACGAGCATGTTAATGGACCTGTGCCTTCTTTCATCCTCTTTTTGGCACATGTCCATGGCCACCCGGCTTGGCAGGAGAGTCAAATGTCGCTAGTCGGAGAGACGTGCTCTGTTTCTCCCCTCAGCCCCCCCCCCCCGAGGCTCCAACCGTAATGGGTGGATGAAAACACGGCCCATGAAGAGCAATGCCTCACCCCCTTCGTGCAGCGCTGGACTTCCCATGTTTGCTCCTGCGCATGAACAGAGCGCAGAAATGCCACAAGAGGCAGCAAATGAGCTTTCTAAAAAGAAGCTTTTACTCACGATGCAATCTAGGCTCTTGGTGCCTCCCAGAAGTGTGCTAACAACGCAATCCAGATTTTAAAACCAATATTTACAGAGCGGCCTAATATCAGTGGAATGCTAAGCACAGCAAGGGAAGATTTAAACCGCACCAGCCAAGTAAAAACCCTTCTGTGACAGAGCCATGTACATGCCTGAGTTCGGAAGAATAACAGAGGGGCATTCAAACATGTCCCTGATCGGGGACGGGGGGACACCCCTGCAAGATACTAACTCGCAGGCAGACTCGTATGGAGGAAGGCAGCCCTACAGGTATCCCGGACAGCTCTACAGGTCATTAATTGAACTCTGAATTGGTTAATTGGCTTAAAATGAAGGAACTCACCGAACGCACCAGTGGATTCCGAGAGGCGGCTGTGATGTTTCCCTCCCGCTCGCACCTTTTATATACCTCCCTGCACCTGGATTTCAACACAGTTCAGGGTGACAGCAGTTGGTTCTTTGCCAGAAGTGATTGCTTACACCCAGATTTGCACCTGCAATTTAAATCTCGTGTTCTTGGCATTCTTCTTCTTCCTGGAGTGACTCCACATGTATTTGGGAAACGGACCACACCTTCTGCCGGAAAGTTCAATGGGGCACAAGCGTTAAGGTCTGATGTGCAAATGATGTTCCATGAAACTTTGCTTTTAGTGGGAAGAATTAGCCTGTTGCAGAGTGGAAGTTCATATTTGCAGGGGGATGGAGGGGGGTGTTTAATCCCGCTGTAGGCCTGGAGGAATATTGTCTATGGGGTCACAACGGGTCGGACATGACTTCGCGACTCACGACAACAACAGCTGGTTCTTGACTTTTCCTACCATCCTCCCACTACAAGGATCTCCCCTAAGAACCTGGAAGAAAGGCTGAAAAGCAGAAGAGGGAAAGATGACACCCATAGCATCTTGCTCATTGCGAGCGCCAGCGTGGCGTCGTGGTTCAGAGCCTGGGCCTGGGACTCCGGGTTCAAGTCCCCGCTCAGCCATGGAGCCAACTGGGTGACTGTGGGCCAGTCACAGACTCTCAGCCCAACCTACCTCACAGGGTTGTTGTTCTGGGGATAAGATGGAGGAGGAGAATGATGTCAGCTGCCTTGAGCCCTTTGTAGGAAAAAGGCAGGATATAAATTGCAATATAAATAAATAAATAAATAAATAAATAAATAAATAAATAAATAAAATGACAGCCCTAGATTTATAATGGACCTGGCTTTGCAAATTTGAGATCGTTAGTAGTTTATACGGCAAAGTCTTCAAGCTACCGACGATCCCAAATTTGCAAAGCAAACCCACACCGCTCTTCCAGCGGACGCAAGGTGCCTTCTCTCTCTGAGTGAGGGCTGTGGGCATCCCTAGGCAAGGACCCCGTTATGGTGTACCCATGTCACCCATGGAAGGAAGGGTCTGCTAGTTAAAGTTAATATCTGCACTGGAAAGACAAACTCTTCCTGCTGTGCACAGCCCTGGGGGCTCCTTATGGGCTGTGTGTCTAGATGTACCACAAGTGGGGTGGCGAGGGGGGCAACCCCCCTTCTTGCTTGTTCCTCGGCCACTGGAATCTGCCGTGGGGGACCCCTCCGTACGCAGGTTTCTTTCAGCCAGCGAGCGTGAACTGTGCTATCTGTCCAGCCAGGCTATCTGCTAACAACCCACCAAAGCAGCCCCCGAAACAGCGGTGGTGTTACCAGTCCTGAAGACAAAACCTGGGATGGACATACTTTCCGGGAGAGTGTATTCCACAGTCTGGGAATACCGCGGGAGAAAGTTCTCCAAAAGGCCTCTCCTTCAGACGTTACCCAGAGGAGACCTGCCATTTTGGACCTTTGGGGGTGGGAAAGCTCCCCACCTCCAAATTGCACACATGTGAGACATGCCATTGTTGAAACTGAGGTGATCAATCCGTTGGGCATTTTGGTAAGTGTTCTTTCCTGAAACCTGGGAGCATTTCCTTGTAGACGCGATCTTTGTTTGGAAATCGCATTCCAGACAAGACAAGGAAGAGAAGCCCCAGAGAGAGCGCGCTGTGGTTCCAGGAAGTGTTTGGCAACATCCTCTTCGCAAGACACGGCATTGCACCACATGGAGATTACCGTGTTGTGGGATCAGGTGTACAAAAATGTGCCGTTTTGTACAGACCTGCGAGGTGAGCCGCCCTAAGCAGAGCACGGAATTAAGAAATCGGGAAAATGGGATGAGCGTCTCGACCTCCTGCTGGGAAAGGCAATATCTGGGCAACAAGACCAGCCGGAGTTCCCGAGAGTGTCCCAATTCTTTCTGATTGCAAGGAAGTTTTATGAAGCAGAGTGAGCTATCAGAAAGTCAGCCTTCCTTCCCTCCGGCAGGCCGAGTAGAAGTTAGATTGGGACTCACTGGTAGACCCCTGGACATATGGCTCTTGGCTGACAACAGCAGCCTATGCACCCAGCTGTGGTACATTGCACCTGGCTTTGGTTGGTGACCTCAAGGGAGACCCCAGAGGTACTACCTGTCCAGAGGTGCCTGCCAATGCCTTCACAAGAGCGCTGCGTTGTACACTCCTGGTTTGCAGCAACTGGTTAGACGCTTTGCAAGTCTCCTGCAGAGAACTTCCCGTCACTCGCTGCCTGTTTTAACCGGAGAAGCCAGGGACAGAATCTGGGAGCTCCCATCTAAAAACATGCATTACATACCCCAATTCAGTCTACCATTGTAGGCATATCTAAATATCTTTAAAAAAAATGTCTGACAGCACTCCCTGCAACTAAATATCTAGCTCAGCGGGGAAAACATTCTTTTCCACCTCATTCCCTGCTGAGCTAGCTTTCTGCTTGCAGGGAAGTTTTCATTTGTGGTGCATTTTTAAAGATGGCGCCATCATCCACCTTCATGCTGGTGCGGTACAAGTCACCCTATTCCCTGATTCTGTTGCTTTCCCGCAAGCCTCGTGGCTCACAGCTGGAAGGGTGGAAACATGAGGTGAAGATGTGCTGTGGGTAAGAACACCACACGTGGCTGATGCTCCTGTTAAGCAAAATCTATGCTTACCAAAGGGGGATGCACTGTTCGTTGGACTTGCCACAGAAAGGTGGCAGCACAGTTTGAAATCTAATTGGAGTGCGCTAAAAGTCACATGCAAACGCACCGAGGAGAAGCAGCAGTTACAGGCCAAAATCAGGCAGCAGAGTTGGGGGATATTTCTGCACAGAAAGCATCCAGATGAACTCCTGGAAGGAGCCAGCAAAGGCGAACGAGCGACTGCCTTCTAACAGGACTGGCAGCAAGGCTTCGGGGGCATCCGTTGTCCCAAATGCAGAACCAGCTCTTTCTAGCACTTGAGGTATCCGAGCAGGCAAACTTCAAGAGGCTGCATTCTACTTCACACAGGGTCCCTCCCTCTGGATCCCGGGATCGACTGGCCAGAGCACCTGGTCCTACAGACCTACGCTGAAAATTGACGAATTCGGGACCGAGGTCCATCTTTCGGGAGCCAGCAGTGAAGGTGAGACCGAAAGGCCCAGGGCAGGACCGGAGTGTGGCAGCCCCCGCCTGGAGCACCCAAGCACACTGATTCCGATGCGATGGCCATGAGGACTAGTAGCCACCCAGCCCCTTCTCCTCCAAGAATGGGTTTTGTCCCCTTTTACAGCTTGATTAACCCCAGCTTTCTCTCTTGCAGGGGAGTAGCGTCATGCTGAGGGTATTTTCTTGCTGCTGCTAGACAAGATGGGGCTGGGGATCCTGGTTGAGCAACTGCTCTTCACTGGGAGATCCGCCGGCTGATCTGGCCTGGCCTTCCGCCCACAGCTTTCCTTCGCCCAAATGTCACGAGAGACGCGGGGACACTTGAAGCGTGAGTTAGCCAGGGTCGGCCAGCGAGGGGGATTATGGCCTTCGCAAACGGCGCCGTGTTTTCCCTGCTGCTGTTCCTGTTTTTATTACGGTCACTGTTACAACCGGGGATCACAAGGGTTCCGAGTGATGCTGGGCTAAGCTTTGTGGGCTCCGAACACGGCCAGTGTTGAAGGCAGGCACGGATCGATGCTGAGATGGCCTACCCAGCAGCACCTGCCTGGATTCAGTCTCCCTTCCCTTCTGCACCCGCTTCTCACTGTGTCCTGGACAACAGCACAGAAGGGGCAGCCACAGAGGAGCTCTCTGCCTGCCACGCGGCTTTGACGGGAGGAGAAGCAGGAGCAGCTGGTCTCCATGGCTGTGAGAGGCTCACCTCACTGAGGGATGGGGCCTTTGAGCATGCCCTTAAAAATCAGCGGACACTGATTCTGATGAAGCTCAGGAGGCCTCTCCTGCAGCAAAGTTCGTGTTCGAGGTTCAAGGTGCCTCCTGCAACCTGTCCCACGCCCAGCTGCGGCATGAAGACACACGCTTTGGGTTGCTGGCCGTCTTGCCCTCGGCACCTGGCACGATTATCGGGAGACTGCTTCCCTTGCCTAATGACGGAGGCTCGTTACACTCGCTGAGTTGCACGTCCCCCAAAGCAGAGCTAAGAAGTCATTGTATGCACAGGGCTGGCACTTTCCCACCCGACTTCAATCACCGTCTCGCCCTGCATCACCCCGCTGGCCTGCATTTTCATGACCGCGTTTGCAACATCGCCAGGTTGCCTTACTCACCGCCTAAGTGTGGGCAGCTCTCAGCACTGGAATTGTTTTTCTAGCCCAACCCAGTTGGCTCCTTCACCATCTGCCAAGTCTCTGCACGGGCACTCGACTACCCGGGCGCCCTCTCACACTTCCACGGTCCCTCTGCCATGGGTGACGGCCCTCTCCCCACCGGTCTGAGGATCCTTTGGTGCCACCAAGGGCACACCCCTCGAAAACAAAGAGGGAGCCATGAAAGGGGATTTGTGGGTTCAGCAAGGAGGCATGGCACCTTTCCTAATCCGCGAACCGCGCCCGATCGGTCGTGCATGGACTGCTTGCCTCGCACCGCCTGACGTGCGTTGGCCCGGTCCCAGCTGAGCGTCTTTAGGCCCCCGTGGATGCAAAAAGAGCCATGCAGAAGCAGCCAACGGCCCAGCCAGAGTAGCTGCCCCCCCACCCACGTTCCCCTGCACCAGGTGTGCACAGCCATCCTGCTCTCGAGGCAGCAGAGAGCCATGTGGACTAGTAGCCTGGCAGAGCCTTCTCCTCCATGAATTTCTCCAACCCCCTTTTTAAGGGGAACTGGAGAAATTCAGTGGCCACTTGCTTCCTGTGAAGTCCTTCTTTGCATCTGAGCTGACTCTTCCACCAACAGTTTATGGAACGATCCTACCCCTAACGCTTGTTCTGGCATTATTTTATACACCTCTGCCATCTCTCCCCTCGCCCGTACTTGTTACGGCAGAAAGCCCCAGATCTGTCCACATTTCTTCATGCCGAAGTTGTTCTGGGCCCCGAGCCATTTAAGAATTATTATTCTTGGCAGCATTTGGATGATCTTTGGCTTCCTTTTAGTACTTTTGATAAGAAAGTATAATTAGATATGCTATTTTATATGATTTGGGTGTTATTAATAATTACTTATTATTAATTGACAGAATAAGGGCTCCATCTTCTACGATTTTAAATAGAAAGCTATTCTATTTGATAACTAGAAGGAAAAAATGGAAGGCGAGAGGGGAAGGAATAAGTATTCCCTTTAAGTGAATAAGAAAATAATATCAAACAGAAACATAGAAACAGAGTCTAGTCTGACCCCCGGCTCCAGCCGGCTCCGCTCACAACATGCCCACCATGTGGATGTCCAGCCTATCCTTGAACACCTTCACTGATGGGGCCTCAGCCACCTCTCGTGGAAGCCCATTCCACACCCTCGGGGTCCTGACTGTCAGGAAGCGCTTCCTGGCATCCAAACTGAACCTTGGCTCCCTGAGCTTTATCCTGCCTTCCTCTGCAGGGGAGAACAGGTCTCTGCCCACCTCCGTGTGACACCCGCTCACATACCTGCATGTCGCCAACAGATCCCCTCTGAGTCTCCTCTCCTCCAGGCTGAAGAGACCCAGTTCCCTCAGTCTCGCCTCGTACGGCTTCCCCTGCAAACCGGCCACCAACCTTGTGGCCCTGCGCTGCACTGTCTCCAACCTGGCTATATCCTTTCTGTAATGAGGGGCCCAAAACTGAACGCAATACTCCAGTTGCGGGTGCACCAGAGTCATGTAGAGTGGTAGTAATACCTCTCTTGATCTAGAAGCCACACTTCTGGCTATGCAACCAAGGGTGGCGTTCGCCCTCTTGACCACTGCATCACACGGCTGACTCATGTTCAGCCTGCAGTCAACCAGCACCCCGAGGGCCCTTTCACAAGTGCTGCTCTCCAGCCACTTGTCCCCTAACCCGTACTTATGACAGCTATTCCTATGCCCCAAGTGCAAGACCTTGCACTTATCCACATTGAACGCCATCCTGTTGTCTCCTGCCCACTTCCATAGTCTGTCCAGATCCTTTTGGATCTGGAGTACCTGCTCCTCAGTTGTGGCCACTGCTCCAGTTTTAGTGTTGTCTGCGAATTTGATCAGCAGACTGTTCACCCCTTCTTCCATGCCATTAATGAAAAGAGTAAACAGGATCGGCCTGTTTAAAAGATTAAACAGGGTGGCCAGTGACCCTGCTTGTCACTGGCCGCCATCCCAATGATTCCCCGTTAATGGTTACCTTCTGCTTTCGGTCAGTCAACCATGCCCTAATCCACCGGACAGTGCTTTGGTGTATCCCCAAACTCCTCAGTATCTCCACCAGGATATCATGGGCACTTTGTCAAAGGCCTTGCTGAAATCCAGGTATACCACATCCACTGCATCCCCTCCATCTAGCCATCCCGAAACCTTGTCATAGAATTCCACAAGGTTTGTCTGGCAGGACCTGTTTGTGCGAAAGCCGTGTTGTGTGGCTGCCAGCCTCCCTTCCCTATCTAGCATCACTAGATCTCTCTCTATTATGAGCCTTTCCATTGTTTTTCCTACAATGGATGTAAGGCTCACCGGTCTATAATTCCCCATGTCCTTTCTACTACCCTTTTTGAAGATTGGGACCACTGATGCCACCCTCCAGTCCTCTGGAACTTCACCTGTTCTCCACGAGGTCTCAAAAATGGAGGCCAGCGGACATGAGAGAACCCCTGCCAACTCTCTAAGTACTCTCGGGTGTAACCCATCAGGGCCTGGCCCCTTTGTAATGTCCAATGCCCTGAGGAGCCCCTCGACTTCAAGGGGGGTGACTCTAATCTGTGCCCCTAAGTCCCCAGCCTCGTCTAATCTCCTATGCAGATCTCCCCCGTCCTGCTTTGGGGAGAACACAGAGGCAAAATAGTCATTTAGCATCTGTGCCTGTTCCCTCATATCAGTCACTGGATCTCCTTCCTCCTTATTTAGTGGTCCCACCACTTGCCTCCCCTTCCTCTTCCTATTTACATGCTGAAAGAAGCCCTTTTTGTTGCTCTTGATATTCTTGGCAAGTCTCAGCTCGTAATCAGCCTTAGCCTTGCGAAGAATCCTTCTGCAATGGGCCTCCTCCCCCCCCGGTATACTCTTTTGTCTATTTGCCCCAGTACCCATTTCCTACAGAGGTTTCTCTTTTGTCTAATCCCTCTAACCACCTCTTTTCTCATCCATGGCGGCACTCTCCTCCTCCTCCCCACCTTACTGACTAGAGGTATCGTCAAGGCTTGCGCCTCCAAAAGCTCCCTTTTGAGTGCCATCCACCCCTCCTCAACTCGCTTGCCTTCCAGTAACCCATCCCAGGAGACGTTCCCCAGTCTGGCCTTCAGTTGGCCAGAGTTGGCCCTCTTGAAGTCCCAGCTTCTAGTGCTCGACCTGCTGCCCGTCCGCAGTCCCCTGATCTCAAAGCAAAGGATGGAGTGATCACTCGCTCCCCTAATCTGTACTTCATCTATCAGCTCCTCCCTATTGGTCAAGACCAAGACAAGGATGTTTTCCCCCCCTCATCGCCTCTCAGACCCTCTGTGTGAAAAACGCTCCCTCAGTAGCTTCTAGGAAGCGACATGACCTGGCTGTCACCGCCGAGTGAGTCTCCCAAGTAATATCCGGGAGATTGAAATCTCCCATAATTACTGTGTCTCTCCCCCGAGATATCCTTAGAATCTGGCCTGTCAGGACATCATCCAGGGTCTCAAGTTGACCTGGAGGGCGATAACATGCCCCCACTGTCAGGTCTCTTTCCCTGTCAAAACCCCTACGTTTCGCCCAGACTGCCTCTACCGAATCCCAATTGGGCAGGGGAGGGGGCCGGAGAAAAGGCTGGGTATCAATGCGTAAGATCATGTATTATGAAAGAAAAATGGAAGGATTAAGCAAACTAAGAAGATTCTTTAGTTTGAAATATTCGTTCAAGGTAGACAGATAGATAAGATGCAAGCTTGCTTCAGGATCGATTGCATGCCACGATCAGGCAAAAGAGGTGATGTCCTTGTTTTCAGATGAATTGCACCCAGATGTGGCGTCCCCTTTGGTATTTGCTTGTCTGGCTAAATGATATTGCTGTCCAGATAGTCCTGTATATTTTTAAATACAAAGTAATAGACAAATCCACTCTGAGGCCTGGATTTCCATAACAGGTTTGGAGCAGGAGCTTGCCCCACCTGGAACTTGCCCACGGGGAAATCAGGGGAGTTCCTTCCCAGAAAGAATATTAGGCGCGATTCATCGCTTAGCTCAGCCTTTGGCATGGCTCCCGCAGGAGTGGTTCAACGGGATGGACGGACGGACAGAGAGACAGACAAGGGAGGAGTGCTTTGTTCTCTTCTGCTCTTTCACTGTTCCTCGGGTTCACTCCACGGGCATGCAGTGAGCCTTGTCTCCTCAGGTGGTGCCAAAGCACCGGTAGGATCAGGCCTTCGAATGGATGCCATGGCTGGGAAAGGTGCTCCAGCAACACAGGAGGTCGTGCGGGCCACTGGCCCATCTGGCTCGGCGAGGTCCGCCAGGGCCCACAGAGGGCGTCCTGAGGTCCCAGGCATGGAGCTTTCCCAAGCCCTACCTGGGGATGACGAAAACGGAGACTTGGCCCTTCTTTGCACAGACCGTATCCTCCCTGACTAAACAATGCCTAAAATATCGGGGTTGAAACGACAAGCTTCCAGATGCACACGGTGCCATCGAGCTGCAACTCCTCCCAGGCCCCTTTTGGTTCCTTCCCAGCTTTTCCCATTTCTGCCTCACCGAAACATCCATGGCAGTGTTCACACAGTGCAAAAAGAAAAAATAATCCATCCCGTTGCATTTCAGTGCTTTTGACTGTGGTGGTTTGCTGAAGAACATGTGTCCTTCAACCGGTTGGTCAAACACTAAGAAAAGATGTCCTGAGGAGTTAGAAACATAGAAATGGAGCGAGTCAGAAGGGGCCTCCCGGGCCATCTAGTCTGACCCCCGGCTCCAGCCGGCTCCGCTCACGACATGCCCACCATGTGCATGTCCAACCTGTCCTTGCACAATAAGAACAACGGCACCAAGGCTGCTCATTGCGCCGTAACGGACAGCATGCAGCTCAAAGTACAGGTGGGTCGCTAAAACACAAGACAAAGTACTGCAGAATTTCAAAGTCCAGGGAGAAAATGGAGGGGGGGGGGAATCTGGAAGCAACCTGTTCTTCAAGCTCAAGAGCTTTGAGTTTGCTCAGAAATAAAATGGCTACCCAGTGAAGAACATTTGCGCGGGCGAGGCAGGGTCAGAAAAAGAGCTGCCCCCGAGAGAGGACAGGTCAAGCCCCTGCTGCCACCTCCAGATGCTTCTCTGCCCGGCCAGTCTGGCCAGGCAACGGAGCGGGAGCTGCCATGGCTGGCCTGCCAGACTCCCTGCCTGTCCAGGAAGCCGGTGGGAGCCACGAGGGGCAGCTCAGAAAGGAGGAGCGGCTCGTGGCCGCGGCGGCGAGGAAGGAGACGGCCCAAGGGGGCGATATTGTCTGCACATGCGCTCGGAGGAGATTCCCAGGCGCGCACGAGAGATCGAGGGCTCTGGTGGGAACGATGGCTTAGGCTCAGAAGAAGGCTGAGGCCGAGTTCTCACTCTGAGATTGGAGCTGAGACTAGAAAGGCTCCAGGTGGCGAGCCAGCCTGGGACAGCGCAGGGTCAAAGCGCTGCAAGGACGACCACAGAGCCCCCTCACATCCTGACTGTGGGAAAAAAGCCGGCAGGGAACAGGCTGGGGGGGCTCCTGGGGGGATTTGGATGCTCGGGCCCATCAACGCACTTGCCGGCTGGGCCGATTGGAACTCAGTGGGATAGCGCACCCCCTCCGGAGACTGGCCCCAGAGGGTTCACAAGCAAAGCTTGCGGGGACTAGGGTCAGAGTGAGAGGCCAACTTTCTACCTGGAGTGTGTTTTGTGAATACTTCGTAGCTGTATGGAATAAAGACTCTTTGGGCAGCTACCGAAGTGCTTGCCTTCACTGGGAAGGGACACCTGGCTCATGGCAGGTATTTCCAAGGACCCTCACAAAGGAAGAGCTGCTCCTTCCCGCCCGGCAGCTCTGTCTTCACGCAACGACTTGTCCCTGCCGTGCTCCAGGCAAGACGCACACCAAGCTACAAGAACAGACTTCGGTCACAGGCCTCCGAATCTTGTCGTGTGCCCCAGGAAGATGGGTGCCTTGGCAACCTGATCCAAGAAGCCGCTGGTTGATGACCAGGCTGGAGTTGAGGGCTTGTGCCACTGTGCTTCACCCATGCACAAAGTTCAAAGCACCAGGGGATTTCCAACGCTCCCCTCCCGACCTCTCTGTTGGGTTCGGTCCCCGTGGAAAAGCAGCATAAAATGTCTTAAATGCAAGAGCATTTTTCAAATGCTTGCTTGCCTTTTAAAGCTACTCAATGGGCGCCCATCCCCCACCTTGCATGACAGTCTTAAGTGTGCCTGGTATGTTGAAGAATGTTCCCGATATATATAGAATGATGGTGACACCGTTCCGCTGTCCATCAGTTTACCTGCTGTCCCTGTGTTTGTGCAGGTGATCCCAGGAAGGGAACGCCTAGCACTGTGAGCCCAAAGGCACCTGTCCCTCGCTCTTCTGTTCCTCCCTCTTGAATGGGAGTTTCTGCGAAAAGAAGAAAGAGATGAGCCTGGAGGGGAGCTGGATGGAGGCCAACATCCGGCCCTTTTGCAACCTTCTGTGATCTAGGCGGGGTGTTGCAGGATGGAGGCCCATGGACCACCAGGGTTGACGGCTGTCTCACAGGGCAGCAAGGAGAAGCCCAAGGTTCTCCCCCAAACAGGGCGCCACAGCAGATAAGGCCCTCCCTTGGCTGCCCTCAGTGGCCCATGGGACCCCCAGGACGCCCTCATCTCACGATCTCAAGGAACAGGCAGCCGGAAGGTTGCACAGACTGGGGGATTTTCTTTGCTTTGTGAAACTGGGGTGAGCAAGCTGTGCAGGACAGGCTTGCAAAAGAACGCAGGTACAGCTGCTTTGGAGTGGAGGTAGGTTCACTCCCCCTTCCGTGCATCCAGGTTGCATCCTGGCCTCAATCCCCAAAGCTGTCATCATATTCCTTTCCATAAAAAAAAAAAAAAAATGACAAGACAATTAGACTTTATGGTAAAGTGCTTGGGAGGTGCTACCATTATTCTGATTTGTCACCTGCCAGATACGTGGAAGCATTTCTTAAAGCATCACTGATTTGAACATGTAGGTGTGCCAGGTGCTGTTCAACATTGCTCAACAGGAGGAATTGGGGGTGGAGTGGGGAAGAGGAAGAATAAAATGATGCCAGAGGTGAGTGTAAGACTTGCATGGCCAGGAACGTATAAAAGCACGCGTCTCCGAACACCGGCATCAGCACTGCTTCGCTTCCAAGCTCCTGTTCTCCTTGGAACCTTTTGGGTAAGTCCGTATCTCATTAAAATGATCCAGAAAGCAGCAGTAAAGCAATCAAATCTAGCTTGGAATCCAAGAGGATGTTCAGAGGTGCCAGGGAGGGTGGAGACAAAGTCAAAGCTTTTTTCCTTGGGTTTTGTCGGGTGGTTTTCTCCGCAATTAAAATGAGCCACTTGGAGGCAGAGGGATGCTGGAGGCAGAGGGGAGGGGAGGGGAGGGGAGCAGACGCCGCTTGCCACAAGCTCGAGTGCAGCTGTGCCCTGGGAACAAACAACTGGTTTTGTGCAAGGGGGGGCACCATCGTTTCTTATTTTGGGCCAGACCTGTTTTTCCATATAGGAAAAAATGACTCAGAGGATACATCTCCGTTGTGCTAAAATTTCTTTAAGCAGCAACCCTCCTTTCTTGCAAATGACAGTTCACCGCTAACCTTTTCTCCCGGGGCTTTCTGGACGCCAGAGTTTGGGCAGCCCCCAGCGGGGGCCCATGTCTGCCTCCTCCTCGCGGCTTTGCTTTTGCCCCAGCCCGTTGCTTCTGCCTCTTTCCTTTGCTCTGGCGTTGCAGAGGGGAAGTTAATGACGGGAGGCAGCAAGGGAGAAGAGCCACAGGTTGACTGGGCTTGGAAGTTGGCACCCCGAACCCAAACAGCCTGATAGATGCGCACCTTGCCGCCTACCCCCGGCCAAAACCCCACCCCAAAAATCCTACTCTGCTTGCACAGACCCCACTGTTTATTCTAACTTGTGGTAAAACTGAGGGGCAGAGAGCTGGGAGGTCTAATGTGAGTTTAGGAAGACCGCTCCTCCGAGGAGACAGAGAGCAGAACCGCAAAACTCCCAGAACCCTCTGCTCTCTGTGCCTTGACCACACAGAAGGTCAGAGCCTGCTCTTGGGTAGAGCTGTTTTCTCAGAGGAGACTTCAAAGAGATCTCTTCACAGGGCGTGTTGTACAAGATACCTTGATATGGACGCAAGCATTCATCTCCCAAAACTCTTGACATATATTTTTTTAATGTAGGCGGATGTTGTTGGAAGTTTATCAGTGTGGAAGCTATTCTAAACTCCATGGCTGGGTCATTAATTGGGGCTTCTGGTGTCGAAATCTTATCTCACTGGGGTTTTGCTGATTAATGTTCCTCATTCTTTTGTACGTACATTTGTGCAGGAGTAAGTCCCACGAATTCAGTGGAGCTTAATTCTGGGTGGAGATGCCTAGTGTTGCTCTGTCCACTTCCAGTCCCCCACCCCAAATACGGCATATGGCATTCAAACCTTTGAATTGTCTTCCAAATAAGGCATCCTTGAAGAGCGAGGTTTGCACGATTTCATTCACCCAAACCCAGACTAATGGAAGCAGGACATTTCAGTGTGAGACAAACAGCTTTGAAATTGCTGTTCCCATTTTGATTCATCCCTGTTTCAACAGAGCTCTTGCGCCAGGTACCCTTACCTTGGGGCTGCGTACCTTGAGGCAGGTGGCTACATAGGATTTTCCTGGAGGGCACACTGATGCTTTCATCTCCCCGCTTAGCAACGTCTGCCTGGCATCGACTTCTTATTAAAAACCTGTTTTCCCTTGCTTGACCTTGATCGATCGAGCGACTGCCATTCCCCCCACCCTGCCATGGCTTTCCCATAAGTCTGACACTTATTCCTCAAGCAAGTTTTCTTTGAGCACGGGTTTCCTGTGGCCCACCAGATTTTGGGGGGACGGTGGCTTGGCTCAGCCCTAGCCATGAGGCTTAGTGGGGCGAGCTGATGGAAGTGCAGCCAAGCAACTTACGAAGAACCACCAAGCCGCCTTAATGAGAGGACAGCTCTACTTCCAATGATCACAGCCCAGTTCTCTCTACTCCAAACTGATCTAGGAGGTAGTAGGAGGGTGACCTTCTCCTCTCCTCTCCTCTCCTCTCCCTTCCTTTCACCCTCCCTCATTGATCCATAGCTCCTTCTCAACATCTCTCTCCTTCTTCCAGGTCCTCCAAAACCTTCGGCGAGATGAAAACTCATCTGGAACAGGCCATGGAATGTGTGGTGAACGTCTACCACCAGTACTGCATTCTGGACCCCGTAGACGACTATTTACATTTGAAAGAGTTCAGCAAGTTGATGAAGGAGCAAGCACAACCTTTCTTGAAAAGCACCACACCGGTGAGTGTCTCAGGGAGGGCCGGGAAGTTACGGGGCAGAGGAGGGAGGGGGGCCCTCAGAGGGTGCTTGGCCTCAGCGCTTATGCCTGGCCTGTGGCTGTGCTGGCTGATGATGGTGGGAGGTTTGGCCCAGCATCGAGGGGGCTTCTCAGGGCACTGCAGAGGGAGGTCCCCACCAGAGACGCAGTCAGGGCGTGGAAGCACAGCCACAGGGGACAGTGTCCAGGGGGAAGCCGGCTGGCCCGAGAGAAGGACGCCGGCGGCTTCCACCTGAGCCTGCCTGGCTTCCACACGCATCTCATGGTCCTGGTCTCAGGGGCAGCCCTCCATTAGACGGGGTGAAGCGGTTCGCTCAGCGGGCAGCTGCGGGGGGGCGGCAGGAGGCGTGAGAGCTAAGAACCGTGTGCAGCGTGACTGGCCCAGCTAGCCAGCTGCCTTCCAACTGAGAGAAAGACGTCGACTCATCACCCGTGCCCAAGGAAGAGTCACCCGCTGCTCCAGGTGGCTTTTGTTCACAGAAAGGGTGGGGCAGGTGACTCTTCGCCCCAAGCAGCAACCTGTCTCGGGCGACCTGGGGCGCCCTTGATGCCTGATGATGGAGCTGTGTCAGCCCTGGCTTTTGTTTAGGGTTCAAAGGACACAAGGCGCATGGAAATGTGGCACTGACAGGACCCGACTTGGACTATTATTCACTATTAATACTGGGGAATCCTCTAAGTCACAAGGACGTGTGCACCCCAAAACCTGCACAGCACCAGGTTCTGGATGTGCCAAGAACTAGGCTGCAAGAGTGAGAACAGTTCTGGATTTCTCCAACTTGGAGCTGCAGGTTTTCAAAGAATTCGCTTCTGCATGTGGAACTCTGGTGTTTCCAGCATGCGGAAGTGCCCGCTTCCTGGAGCTCTAATTTCCATGTCTGACAAGAAGCGGGCAGCAGGAACTACAGGAATGCCCAGTGAAATATTATTCCAGTTATTTATTCAAACGCGGCCAAAAAGGCATCTGACTCTGGCATCCTGCCTGTTCCATGCTTCTAACACAGAGGTCCTTTTTGGCTTCTTTTCTGTTTCTTTGTTTCCTTTGTAGCCCAATCTCGACCAGGATGGTTACATAAAACAGTTATTTGAGAAAGCTGACAAGGACAAGACTGGGTACCTCAAATTCACAGAGTTCTTTTGTGTGTTGGGGCTTGCCCTGAATGAGGGTCACGACAGATCACACAACCTGGATGAAGGCCACGGGCACGGGCACAGCCACGGGCACGGGCACGGCCACGGACCCGGGAAACCTGGCCAGTGAGTCCTTCGCGGAAGGCATGGATCCCCGGCATGACAAAAAGGGGAACCTGACATGACACGCAAGAGAAGAAGGGCACCTTTGCCTCGTCATTGTACATCCTAAGAATAATAAAATCCTTTCCCTGTATCTCTCATAGAGCCTTCTCATGTACTTGATAGAAACACACAGTGGAAAAGGAGCAGGTCTCTGGATCCTGAAGGATCTGGACAGGCGCTGGAAGTGGGCAGGAGACAGCAGGATGGCGTTCAGTGTGGATAAGGGCAAGGTCTTGCACTTGGGGCACAGGAATGGGTGTCATAAGTGCAGGTTAGGTGACAAGTGGCTGGAGAGCAGCACTTGTGAAAGGGCCCTCGGGGTGCTGGTTGACTGCAGGCTGAACATGAGCCAGCCGTGTGATGCGGTGGCCAAGAGGGTGAACGCCACCCTTGGTTGCATAGCCAGAAGCGTGGCTTCTAGATCAAGAGAGATATTACTGCCACTCTACACGACTCTAGTGTGCCCGCAACTGGAGTCTTGTGCTCAGTTCTGGACCCCTCATTACAAGAAGGATATAGCCAGGTTGGAGTCAGTGCAGCGCAGGGCCACAAGGTTGGTGGCCGGTTTGCAGGGGATGCCGTATGAGGCGAGACTGAGGGAACTGGGCCTCTTCAGCCTGGAGAAGAGGAGACTCAGAGGGGATCTGTTGGCGACATACAGGCATGTGAGGGGGTGTCACGTGGAGGTGGGTAAAGACCTGTTCTCCCCTGCAGAGGAGAGCAGGACGCGTCCCAACGGAGCCAAGCTCAGGGAACCCAGGTTCAATTTGGATGCCAGGAAGTCCTTCCTGACAGTTAGGACCCGGAGGGTGTGGAATGGGCTTCCCCGGGAGGTGGGTGAGGCCCCATCAGTTCAAAGATAGGCTAGACATGCACATGGTGGGCATGTTGTGAGTGGAGCCAGCTGGTGCCGGAGGTCAGACTAGATGGCCTCGGAGACCCCTTCTGACTAGCTCTGTTTCTATGTTTCTAAAAGAACCATCAAAGGCAGAAAGATAAGCTCGAGTGGGGAACAAGGTAAATGATCAGCAGATACTGATTGCTGTGAACACTGGGGCTGCTTGCCCTTTCTCCTTTACACTGCTGGTCAAATCAGTATATTCTGCAGTGACTTGCAAAATTTAGCATGGCAGCCTTCAGCGTCACAGGAAAGCAAACAGTCCCATCACACTCTAGTTGCTGTGCATCACTCCACTCCAAGAAGCTTCTTCCAGCCCCAGTGTGACAACTATTCCTATCCTCCACAGCTGACAAACAGAGTACTTGCATTTCTTTCACTGTTTTGTTGCTGGAAACCCAACAATCCGAGGGCAAAACCTTGGCCAAAAGGGCCAGGCCATCCTGCAGAGCAGCGGTGCCTCTGCAAGCACGAACGCGGCCGCCCCGGTTTTGGAAACTCAGTCAGAATACAGCTTGCCACTTAATGAGCCGAGAATCTCCTTACCCAGACCAAGGGACGGCACTCTGCCCTTAGCACCACCCGGCCCAGCCCTTCCGGCACCTCCCCATTGCGATCGACCAGTTGCAGAATCAACTAGCGGGATGCCTTCAACTGCGTGCGGGGGGGGGGCGGACCCCAAGCACTGCATCTGTTTTCACTGGAGCTTTCCGGACCTCACAGCTGAATCGGGGTGCCCTGGGGTGGGGGCCAACCCTGGGAGCTGCAGCAATTCCCCCCCCCTAAGACCCCCGCGCGGAGATTACGATGGGTCAATACCGTGAAAAGCGACGCCTGCATTCAATCAGCCCAGCAAACAGACCCGCAGCGGCGCTCGGGCGCCCTCCTGTGGCCACTATCGCGAACTGCGACCCAGCCAAGACCTCACCTGCATTCGCCGTGCTCCGCTGTGCTCCACGCCGCCGACTGCCGCCTCCCGATCCCATGAGCCCAGTCCAGGCATCGGCGAGGAAACGGGGGGCCCCTCGGTGGCCGAGCCCCCGGCTCGGGACGCCGCAAACCGCCCGGAGAGCCTCGGCCGCGGCAGCGCGTGAACAAAGCCCGGCCCCGCCGTCCGCTCGGCCGAATGAACACCCCGCCGGTGAAACCACGTGACCCGCTGCGGCCAGTACCGTGCAAGGCGGTCTCCTGACCCCATGGGCCCAATCAGGACTCCCCGGGGCGGGACTACGCACAGCCGCCCGCGGACCTCAACGCCCCATGGCGGGTTTCCGTGCAGCGAGTGCAGCGCCCTCGTGCGGCCGGTACTGCGCACTGCGGCTGGCCGACCGCTTTTCGTCGCACGAAACGTCTGTTTTGAAGCCAAGTTGAGGGCTCCGGGTACATCGCCAGTTGAGGCCACAGCACTGGAACTGGGCTGCCCCAGCAGCCCGTGGTGTGAACGGGAGGCTCCCGATTCCGTTAGCCCGCAATAGGGGGGCTGCAACGTCCCGATCCCCTTTGCCAGTTAAATCTCGGGTGCTGGAACTCGCGTGCTCTCCAGTGGCCCTCGCTGGAGCTGGAGCTCCTGCTCAGCTGTGGGGCCGAGGGTGCGACTGGGGTCAGTCACAGCTTCTCAGCACAACAGACCTCGAAGGGTTGTCATGATTGTCGAGGATATAAGTCTGAGGACAGGGGAGGGGAAAGGTGTGCGCCGCTTTGAGTTCTTTAGTGAAAGGGAAAAAACAGGATATAAATCTAAGCAATAAAGCCATGTCAAGTCAATGAACCTTTTTGGCATAATCTAAAAATAAAGCAATGTAACACGGCCCTGCAGCCTGAGGCCAGGGAAAGGCTCAGAACTGGCACTGGGGTGCCCTCCTGTGGCCACTATCACGAACTGCGACCCAGGCATTCAATTAGCCCAGGGAAAAGACCAGGAATGGCGCTTGGGTGCCCTCCAGTGGCCAGTATTACGAACTGCGACCCAGGCATTCAATTAGTCCAGGGAAAGACTAAAGATTATATGACTTCTTACTTGATAGGAAAATGGAAGACGAACAGGTTAAGGAAACTATGATAACGTGGGCACAAAATTTTGGATATAATATTGAATTAGAAAAGTGGCAAAAGCTGTGGGAGAGAAATATCAAGGTAACATTAGCAACTTCGTTTAAAGAAAACTTCTCTAAAATGTTTTATAGATGGTATCTGTCGCCAAATAGATTAGCTAAGGTGTTTCCAAATATGTCAATTGGATGTTGGAAATGTAAACATAAATTGGGTACTTTTTATCATTTGTGGTGGACTTGCGATAACGTGATAAAGTAGTGGATTAAAATACATAAATGGCTCGAGGAAATGTTACAAAAATCCTTAGCTTTTAAACCTGACTTTTTTATTAGGTATTATACCAGAGGGCACTAGCAAACAAGAAATGTATTTAATTTTGTATGTAATCACACCTGCAAGGATTGCATTTGCTCAACACTGGAAAAGTGAGGAACTACCCACTGACGAATTGATTCTAAAAAAGGTCCTGGACTGTGCAGAAATGGATAGATTGACTTTATCATTGAAGGAGAAAGAAGATACTGACTTCTATCAAACTTGGGATTTTTTAAAATATTGGCTAGAGAAACGGGACTTCGCATAGATTTAAATATGTTTTTAAAGGTATCCTAAATGGAAGAAGGAGGGTGTGGGAGCTGATCCCGCGGGCTCAATGATGGATGTTGTTTGTAGTGTTTTTTTTTTTAGGATTATAATTTCAAATAAAACTTATTCAAAAAAAAATTGGTCCAGGGAAAGGCTCTGAGCTGGCACTTGGGTGCCCTCCTGTGGCCACTATTGCTTACTGCGACCCAGGCATTCAATTAGCCCAGGGAAAAACCAGGAATGGCTCTTGGGCGCCCTCGTGTGGCCACTATTGTGTACTGCGACCCAGGCATTCAATTAGACCAGGGAAATACCAGGAACGGCTCTTGGGCGCCCTCCTGTGGCCACTATTGTGTACTGCGACCCAAGCATTCAATTAGCCCAGGGAAATACCAGGAACGGCTCATGGGCGCCCTCCTGTGGCCACAATTGTGTACTGCGACCCAGGCATTCAATTAGCCCAGGGAAAAACCAGGAACGGCTCTTGGGCGCCCTCCTGTGGCCACTATTGTGTACTGCGACCCAGGCATTCAATTAGCCCAGGGAAAAAGCAGGAACGGCTCTTGGGCGCCCTCCTGTGGCCACTATTGTGTACTGCGTCCCAGGCATCCAATTAGCCCAGGGAAAAACCAGGAACGGCTCTTGGGTGCCCTCCTGTGGTCCCTATTGCAAACTGCACTCCAGGATTTTAATTAAGCTAGGTAAGATATGCATGCTGGAACTAGGTTTCCTTTCTGTGGCTAATAGTGTGCATTGTTGTTTTTTTGGTTTAAAAAAAAGTACAGGATCTGCAGCATAAAGGAACTGCCCCTCCTTAAGCCTTTCAACTTTCTTCTATTCCAAGAGAGTAAGTGGTAAAGAAATCAGTACTTTAAAAACTTTGTCTTCAAAGCTGTTTTCTCATTGTCGTCAGTCCCAGGACACCAGCAGCAGGCGTCCACAAATGGAGTGCCAGGACCAGAGCCGAGGGAGGTGGAAGGAGCACTTGGCAAGGAGCTGCTGTAGGGCCAGAAGCAAAGGCAGAGTCATGTATGAGCCAGGGTCAGACACCAGCAAGGCAAAACTGGGCCGGAAGCAGAGGGCAAAGCCAAGACAGGCAAGGGTCAGACATCCAGGAAGGCACTGCAAGGCACAGGCAAGTAGGAAGGTCAAATACCTGGCGCAGGAGTGGTAGGTAGGACCAGAGGCAAGGCAGAGTCCAGTACAGGTAGGAGGCAAGGCGTAGGCCAAGGCATCACAGGAATGGAGGGGACTGCTGGAACGGGATGCAAAGACTCAAGTTACTGTGGAAAAGCCAGGCATCCTCGTCTGGACCATCCTGTGTCTTGCAGGATGAATGCCCTCTCCTGATTCCTGCAAGTGGTTGCAAGCCCAGCCAGGCTGCCAGCTTTCACAAGCCCCCAGGCAGAGAAAAGAGCTTATCAGGGGATCCCGTCCAGTACATTTCCATTATTTAAATCAGATTACCAAGAGAGGGGGAGCTTGGAAAAGCAAGCAAGAATTTTGTCTATTCTATTGCTCTCCAATCCTTCTGCAAACAGCCATCTCGGAGAAACCAAAGCCAAGTTCACTGCAGTTGGTTTTTATCAGTTTCATCTCCTTCCAAATAAAAGATGGTAGAAGTAGAGCTGGACGGACACTGGATTGAAGTCTTTGACTTCAAAGAGGTGCATTTTAGTTGTGGGGGGATTGCCCCAGCTGCTACCTGAATTGCTGAGCACTGATAGGCAGAAGGGGTGGGGTGGGGACCGGCCACTACTTCCCCCATTTCTTGAACTTTCGCTAGCTCTAAAGATAAGATTTCAAAACTAAGGTTGTGCAAAGTTTACTGGAAACAAACAAAAGAAGGTGCAGGGGGCAGAGGGGAGGTGGCTGAGAAGACATTTTACCTTTTATGGCATGAACGTGGGATTTGCTGGCACCCATCATCTCAATCTTTGGGCAGGGCAGTTGCAACCAAACAGGAGCAATGCAAAAGCCACATTTCCACAGCTTTTCCCACACAGCAAACAGTCCAATTTTGTCCCTAGGGATTCTGCTTTTCCAAAAATAAAATAAAATTAAATTAAATTCAGAGTTTTAGAATCTAAGTTGGAAGGAAATTAAAAGGTTACTGAGTTCAACTCTGCCCTTCTCCAGTGCCCAGAAAAAGTGGACTCCAAGGGAAGGAAGCCAGCAGGCTGTTTAGAATGGTTTAAAACTTTCTCGCACCTTGTGTCCTCCAGTTGTTTGGAGTACCGTTCCCATCAGGCCCAGGGCCCAGTAAGCATGGCTAATGGTCAGGAAGCAAGGGTGCTGTAGTCCAAAGCATGTGGAGGGAAGTCTGATCTAGGCAGAAACGGGCACCTACTTTTACAACATGCTCATTTCTAAAATACGCACAAACACACCGTAGTCCACGGGGGTTTTCCTATGCAACCATGCATGGAAGTAAATACAGGTGTTTTGCTCTCGAACCCAACCCCAACTTTATAAGGTGGAATGAGGTGGAAACTGAGAACCTCAATCAGATGGGCCCAAACCTGTTCCTAGTATCATGGACAGATAGGATGCCATCTTCCGGGGCTTTGTTTAGTGCTGCATCATGGGCGGATCAAGAAGACTTTCTGCCCTACAGTAAATGGTAATGGGGGCTGGTACTGGCAAGGGGACAGCGTGTGAGGATGGACAGGGTCTTTAAAAAGTTCCAAGAATATAAGATCTTGGTTGGATTAAGTGAAGGTCGCTCGAGCTGAGCTTTCTCTTTATAGGATCATGAGCTATTCCTCACATAAATACATCAGAAGAGCCTTTCTGGATTAAGCCAAAGGCCCAGCAAGTGGCCGACCAGCTGCTTTCCCAGGGAGAACAGGATGTGAGTAAAACAGAAGTGCCGATTCTGAAACACAGGAAGTGCTAGTTCTCCTTTACTCAGCTCTAGTCAGGCCTCAGCTGAAGAGCTGTGCCCAGTTCTGGACACCCAAAAAGAGGCAGAAAAGCTAGGAGGGGTACAGAGGAGGGCAGCAAGGAGGATTCCGGGACGGGAGGCAAAGTCCTACATGGAAAGATTCAGAAAACTGCGCATGTTCAGCCTTGAGGAGACTGAAGGGAGATATGTGAGCCAGTGTGGTGCAGTGGTTAGAGCCTGGGACTGGGACTCAGAGGATCCGGGTTCGAGTCCCCACTCGGCCATGGAGCCAACTGGGTGACTTTGGGCCAGTCACAGCCTCTCAGCCCAACCTACCTCACAGGGTTGTTGCTGTGGGGATAAGATGGAGGAGGAGAGATAATGTAAGTTGCCTTGAGCCCTTTGTAGGAAAAAGGCAGGATATAAATCAAAAAAATAAAATAATAAATAAATAAATAATTCCAGAAGTACCTGAAAGGCTGTTACATAGAGAAAGGACAAGTCTCTCCTCATCCATCCCAGGCTGCAGGACACAGGATAGCAGACTTAAGTGAAAAGAATCCAGATTTAGACTAGACACCAGGAAGAATTTCCTCACTTTTCCGAGCAGTATGACAATGGCATCTATTACTTGGGGAAGTTGTGGGCTCTTTCTTACTGGAGACATTCAAAACATATTTGGAGAGTTGTGGAATTGTGTAACTTAGTGTCCTGCACAAGCAGGGAGTTGAACCTGATGGCCCTCTGGCCCCTTCCAACTCCACTATTCTATGATTCTATGATTCTCACCCATGTTCCCCAGCAACTGCTAGTAGAGGTAGCATGCAACCATCAGGACTAGTAGCCAGGGATAACCTTCCCCATGAAATTCTCCAATCCCCCTTCCAAGCTGTCCAAATTGATGCCCATCACTGCGTCTTGTGGAAGGAAATCCTCTAGTTTGAATCTGTGAAGAGGTCCTTTCACCTTCTGTGAAGCTCCATGGAGACTTCTCTGTGGAATCTGCATGGCGGAACAGTGCAAAACCTAGAGAGACTTAACTACATTGGAATTTTTCCATGGTTTCTAGAACATCTGCCAAATGCAGAAGTGAAGTCCACTCTGAAATATTTCCCTCCCTCCAGGCTGGCTGAGTGGGGTAAAGGTGACCATTTCTTCTGCTCAGATTCTATGAGGCTGATGGAAAAATTTGAGCTAGGTAAGAAGTGTGTGTATTGACAGGTGATGGTTATCATGTGAGAAGGATGATCTCAAAATCCACTAAAGGGCTCTTGAGAGGGTATAAAAAGCTGCCCTGATCCCAACCCAATTTACTTCTGGGTTTGTTTGGTCCACAGTGCGAGACGCCTTGACTTCTCAGAGACCAGGTACGTGAGATCCTGACACTCATGCAGTCTTCTGTTCAGCAGTGTGCAAACCCAGTTTTAGGAGATTTGCGTGCAAGTACTCGTAAGGGAGTACTTAATTGCACCTTGACTGCACAATACTATCCAGATTTTCTCAGCAAGCTCAGCAGAGTTTACACCCAAGTAATTGTGCAGAGAATTGTAGTGTTCTGGCATGATCCTCCATACATTTATTTAGAAGTAAATGTTCTTTGGGACCTGCTCCCAGGGAAATGCCAGAATGCAATCTTAAACTGGTTTTATACTGGTCAGGGCATCTCGGACAATGGTGTGCACCATATGTGAATTCGTGTTTAGATGGCTTATGCAGCTTTGGATCTACTATTTGGGACAGACGTATCGAGTTGTCCAGTTGCAGATGGTGTGAATAACTGGGGTGTTTCGGACAACAAGAGTACCAGACAAGAAGCCTTCAAGTCATGGGGAAGTGTCCAAAAGCTTTTGAAATCAGGAGGGAGCAAGTGAGATCCAAGAAATCTTGCCGTCTGTCTATTTTGGTTGACTCCAGAAGGACATGTTGTATTTGCCCAGTCTCCAAGACCTGGAGAGGACCCACCTTCCTAGTTGTGGTGCCATAATTTCTACTTTGTACTGAGCATCCAAGAGCATCTGATCATTCATTCATTCATTCATTCTTGCCTTTATCTCTCTCTTGGTCTGTCTGCTTGTTTTTCCTCCATCTCTCTACCATACTAATTCACAAGTCTGATGTGATGTTTGGACCAAGATTTTCCCCAACCCCAAACTTCAAACACTCTTCTTCCTCCACCAGGTCCCCCGAACAATGAGTCCATTGGAGACTGCTCTTGACACCGTCATTAATGTCTTCCACCAGTATTCCACCCATAAACCCCATCCAGACAAGCTGAACAATGGAGAACTGAAGCAGTTGATTGAGAAAGAGCTTGCAGAGTTCCTGAAGGTGAGTCTTATGGAAACAGATTCAGCACAGTGTGAGGTTGTGTGGAAGTAGCTTCAGGGTCTGTGTGAATTGAGGGACCTGGGTTCCTTGTTGCAGAGTATGGTCTGAAGGCACATAAAGTCCATGTTGAAGGTAACCAGGTCTGGAGCTGGCTTGAGGGTGGAGGTGAGACCACCTGGGAACTGCATGAGCCACCTTGATTTCTACAATGGGAGAAAGGTGGGATATGAATACAATACACACATACCTGTGAGGGTAATCTCTGTTGAACTTGTCATCTCTATTGATAGCTATATGCAGGGGACGCACATATGAAATCGGCTCAGCCCAAAGGGTGGGACCTTCCAAAGCCATCTTGCGTTTCACACCAGGCAAAATTTAGTAGCAAGTGGAACTCATATGTTCCCCCTGAGAGGAGGGAAAGGAATTGGGGAGCCAGGTTGCTCAGCCCAAGGAGACCCCCCAAATTCCCCTCGAAAGCGCCCGCTTGCCTCTCTCAGCAAATTCAGCTTTGCCATGTTCATTGCAGCTAAGTTCTGAACATGGATGGCACTCTTCATGGTACTGAACCGAGGTCAGGGGAAAGGTTCAACACCACAGAGAGGTCCTTGAAAGTTCAGCCTCTGGGGCTTAGATGTATTATTCATAGAAGAATGAGTTAAAACCAATCAGTAAAGAATAGAATTAAACAGCAATGAAAAGAACAGCAAAGACATCATCCCCAGATTTTTAAATACAGCATTCTTTCAAGACTTAAAATATAAACTGTTACTACATATGGAAAATTATAAAGACATTTAGAATTTCTTCATATTATAAAGAATATAATAACGTTGTAGAGATAGTGAAGTGAGTTGCGGCATAATTCAATGGTCCATAGAGGGAAGCATCTGGAGGGTCTTACGGTAAAATTGGAAGATCTTCTCCCCAGTGGTGCGATGCAATCTATTTCTAGGTATTCTTTCTAACGTTGCTTCCATAAGACATATTAATATATGTCAATTGTATCTAAAGCAGTGTCTTTTTAAATGACGTGCCTCTTTTGCATGGCATGTTAAGTGGACACCTTTTAGACAGAGCACTTTTTGGTTTCCTCTCTTCCCTACAAGTTCTTGGACTAGGCGATTAAGTCATTGATGGTTACATGCTTCTTCCAGGTTGCCTATGCACGCAGGTTGCTGGGGAACATGGGCAGTAGGGTGCTTCTGCTCTCGGGTGCTGCTGATGGGATTCTGTGGGCATCTGCTTGACCACTGTATGACCTAAAGGCTGGAGTGGATGGACTCCGGATCAGATCCTGTGGGCTTCTTCTGATGTTCTGATGGTCTTTCCAACAGAATCAAGTCAACCCAACCAGTATTGAGGAAATGTTTAAGCATCTGGACCAAAACAAGGACCAGGAGATTTCCTTCAAAGAATTTATGGTCATGATCGGGCAAGTCACTGAGGCAACCCACGAGAAACTGCACACAGAGTGATCTGAGTGGGAAAGACGAAGCCCTGATGGGAAATAGAAGAAGAAGAAGAAGAAGAAAATGACAAAGAAGAAAAGAGTAGTGGAATAAAGACACGGCTTTCTGAAAGAGTAGAAAATGCATGCATTTTGAGGTGCAGGAGGACAAGGGCTGAAGCAGGCTAGGGGAGATTCGGAGTTAAATGAGATGGTTTCACTTGGCACAGTGTGGAAGAATATAAAATAAAAACAGCTTTGCATTCAGTCATGGCGTTGTGGTTCTTTGTGATGGCAGGCAGTGTGAAGGGGGGCCGACCACTTTCCAGGTCCATGAACCATGTCTGTTGACAGGAGTTGGACCTGCACGACCTGGCAGGTTCCAAGGCTTTTCATCTTGCACATGGGAAAGTAGGTTGGGCAGAAGGTAAATTGTGGTTTGCTGGTAGATTGTAAGGCATTTTGCAACAGAATTACATGGGATTTACTGCCCAGTTCTGTAGGCACTGTAAATTCAGGCTGCTGAAACGGAAGGAAGAAGGAGACCTGCATTTATCTTTGTCTGAAATACGAATTCCTAGGCTGAGCTCAGGTTCAGACGCACCCTTAATTCTGTGTGTTTCTGCCTCCCCCACCCCTTGCTGGTTCTGACTGGTGGGAAAACGGCAGCAGGAAATTCCAGTATCTAAGATGTGATGGAACAATAACTGGGAATCTTTCTTTGGAGGGTGGGAAACACTATAGAGAACACGCACAAAGAAAGAGAAAATCAGGAAAACGGAACCAAAGAAAGTACGATGTTGTGTTAAACAGAAGGAAAGTGCTTGTGGAAAACCAGCAGTGTTAAAAGGATAAAGTGAAATAAAGTACATGGAAAAGTCTGGAAACCTATAAAGCTGTAAATCAAGAGGTTTAATAATGAAAAGGACTTGTTTGTTGAACCCTCCCAATATGAAATACTGATGCAAAACCAACAGGATCTGTGTGAGCAGGCAGCTCAGAATAATTTCCTTGCCTTGGAAATTAAATATTGTAGCAGGCAGAATTTCTTTTCTAAATTGTGCCTATAAAAGGTGCAAAAATATATTTAGAAAAAGTCCACAGGGTGGGGGAAGAAAGGGTTTGTGTAAAAAAATTGAAACAAACTCGTTTCGTGCAAAGCTGAATGCCTCCTGCATTAATGGGCTAAGAAGCGTGTGTCTAATTTCACAAAAAGTCCACTTGGAATTTCTTTGAAACATAGAAACAGAGCGAGTCAAAAGGGGCCTCTCGGGCCAACTAGTCTGACCAGCCGGCTCCGCTCATGACATGCCCACCATGTGGACGTCCAGCCTATCCTTGAACACCCACACCTTTGGGGCTTCATCCACCTCCCGTGGAAGCCCATTCCACACCCTCGGGGTCCTGACTGTCAGGAAGTGCTTCCTGGCATCCAAACTGAACCTTGGCTCCCTGAGCTTTGCTCTGTTGGGGCGTGTTCTGCCTTCCTTTGCAGGGGAGGACAGGTCTCTGCCCATCTCCATGTGACACCCCCTCACATACCTGTATGTTGCCAACAGATCCCCTCTGAGTCTCCTCTTCTCCAGGCTGAAGAGACCCAGTTTCCTCAGTCTCGCCTCATACAGCATCCCCTGCAAACCGGCCACCAACCTTGTGGCCCTGCGCTGCACTGACTCTAACCTGGCTATATCCTTCCTGTAATGAGGGGCCCAGAACTAAACACAATACTCCAGTTCTGGGCGCACCAGAGTCGTGCAGAGTGGCAGCAATACCTCTCTTGATCTAGAAGCCATGCTTCTGGCTATGCAACCAAGGGTGGCGTTCGCCCTCTTGACCACAGCATCACACGGCTGGCTCATGTTCAGCCTGCAGTCAACCAGCACCCCAAGGTCCCTTTCACAAGTGCTGCTCTCCAGCCACTTGTCCCCTAACCTGTGCTCATGACACCCATTCCTATGCCCCAAGTGCAAGACCTGCACTTATCCACATTGAATGCCGTCCTGTGGTTGAGGGCAGTGAGAAAGGGAATTTGTTGGCAGAAAAGGAAGAAGGGAGCTGATGGCGTGTGACTCCAAGTACATGGGGCATCTCTTCCATATTAATGAAGGTCAAATAACCCACACTTGGAAGGGGCAAGAAGGAATCTAGAAAAGAGAATTTCCCACTCCCCCCCTCCACTGCCCAAACCCCCAGTCAGATGCTTTGCTGTTAAGGCTGGGCAAGAGCAAATTTGAGGATGCGGGGAGGGGAATCGCTTGGCTGACAACCCTGCTCTGCAAATAATTGCCAACCACACCCTTGTTTCTTCTAATGTGATATCTTCCATCCATTCTTACCCTGGAATCTCCCCTTTGTTCACACTGAAACTGGTTTTCCTTTGGTCTCCTCTTGGGTTGGTTTGCTCACTTGGCGGGAGGTTGCTGTAACTTTGCCTTCAACAAAAGCTGAACACACACTATCACTTTTTCCGTATGTTTCTCCTGGATAAATGTGGGGGAAGAGGTATCTGTGCATCTACCTTTCTCTAATGGCACAACAGCAGGCTGGAATGGAATTTTTCTGGTCAGCTGGCAATCTTGCTCTTGAAAGGAAATAGTGTAAGTAACAGGGGAGAATCTTAGATCTTAGAAGATGTGTTTCTCCATTGTTGTGTCTCCCAGTGAAAGTACCAGTAGGTAGATCTATTGTATAGCAAAACGCCCTTCTTTCACCAGATCTTTTGATTGCCTCTGTTGTAATTCAGTGCAGTGCTGCAACATGCATTGGAAGAATAAAATTTTTTCCTGGTGACCAAAAACAGGAGTCAGTTCCTTGGGGTTCTGATCCCTCTCAACTGCCTGGCTTTTTGCCCTTTCTTGCTACAACCCTGCAAATCATATTGTTGAGGCTTTTTTTCCTGAAATCAGATGCCTCTTCTCCCCGTCCACATTTCCTTTCCGTTTGTGCAGCCCTTTTCAGTCCCTATCAACAGCCGTGCACCAGTGTGCTTCCGGATCAGTGTTAATTCAGCATTCTTCCCCATCCTCATAAGTTGTCCCAACTACAAAATCAGCATACCTCTCTGAGGACTAGATACATACAAATATGGTCTAATTTGGAACCAAGTGTCAATAAAAATGAGAGAAAAGGGGGTCAAGGGAATAATGGGAAACCATAATAATGCTTCTTACATCATGGATTTTGGTCAGCAGAGAAAAAGGGGAAACTATTCAGCAGAAGTTAGGAAATGTAGAGAACACCTATGAAATAGCTAATTCCTCTAGACAGAGCTTGAACATCTCTTGCATCATGCTCAGGTCCCGAAACTTGCCACAGGGGTCAGGACAGAGAGGGGAGGAAGTGTCCAAGCCAAATAAATGACTTTGCAGTGGGGAGCGGAGCCGAGCCTCGGTTTTTCATTGTCTGTTTTGAAATCTGACTTGCCCCAGGCCCTGTTTTCTATCTCTCATGAGCACCATTCCAAACTGGTGAGAAGCCACAATGAAAAACATCGAAAAACAAGAGAGAAAACCAGATCTTAACAGCATTTCTCTAATGCAGGGACTCCATTTTTCTCAGCTCACAAGTTTCTCCTTTCAGTAGTTAACCTGATGGCGGTTACTGCAACAAAGGAAGGAAAAACAGGGTCTCTGAAAAGCGAGAGGCTGGCCTCCAGAGAAGCTTCTGGCACATAGAAGTGCAGAAAAACAAAGCATTCAAAGGCAATGAGGAAGCCCTGCTAAATCCCAAACGGTCTGAGAAGCACAGAAAATGTCTATAAAACAATGACAGCCCAACTACAGCTTCCAAAAGATTTAACACTATTATTTGTATTTGCATTTCTATCCTGCCTTGTTTCCTTTTGCAGAGAATCCAAGGCAGCTTAAACACCTCCATGTTATTCTCACATCATGGAACCTGTGAAGTAGGTTTGGCTGAGAATTTGTGACTTGCCCAAAGTCACCCAAAGAGCTTCATGGCTGAGTGGGGACTGGAACTCAGCTCTCCTGGGTCCCCCGTCCAATACCCTTGCCACAATTTAAAATACAGGATGTGGAATATGTTAAAAAAATGGAAAGGGTGGGGAAAAGAAAACAAGGTGATGCATGGACCAGTTCTTATTCTGGCCAGGGTCACCAAAAGCAGCTTAGAGAGGAAAGGAGTTAAATGGGAACCGGTGGTAAGATCTCTTGACCTCACAAAAGCTGTGCAGTCCCTGGGCTGTCTCTTCACCAGGGGCCAGACTCAGCCCTCTGACGTTCCTAACTGGACCTATGAGAATTCTGCTAGATGGACTTGCCCTCTTCCTTTGGATCCTTTCCCTTTTTCTCTGTGGGTTTCCTTGCTGTCCTCTCCTGTATTCTGGAAAGTTAAGATGTCCCCAAAATTCCTCTGTAGGCAGCAAGAGCTTTAAGCTGAAAGAGGCTGGTGAGTTTGGTATTTTGGTCCCACCTCCACCTTCGCCTCCACCTCCACCTCCACCTCCACAGATCACAGGACGTTCAACAAGTAGCCTTCAGGCTTCTGCAGGCCCTGGACTGAGATGGAAAGATTTTCTTCTTACTCCAACACACAAAAGCCAGGGCTGGTCTTTGTAGCCAAGTCCTTCTTTTCTTGTGCTCATGTGCCACACAATCCAGGGAACCCCTGTCCTGAGAAGCAGTGCATGGATTTGGGGCAAAGGTTCTCATTCTGAAGTGCTCCAAGCACTCAAAGTGTTGCATCAGAAATGAATCCTGTCAACAGAAAATATTTTGGACATTTTGGGGCTTCATACTGTCAGAAAGCTGTAGACCCATCCCTGGTGCAGGCAAATTGTGAATTTCCAAAATGCAAAGTAAAGGAATGGGGCCTCGCTGAGGGGCCTCCGTGAAGCAACACTGCTCTCACGTTACAAAATGTTTGTTCAGTTAAGCCTTGGGTTGTGCAGTTCTTGTGTAGGATACTTGCTGAAGCAATATTTAAAATTCTTTAGCTTCTCCTGGCCACTGAATGAAAGCCAAACTCTTGAACTTAGCACAGGCACCCTGATCTTGCCCTACCAGTATTTCTACATTTTGGAGGCTTTTACGGGTTATGACTTTGGACCTGCTGCAAACTGGATCTTGGAGACAAGATAGGCAAGAGGACCTGTGATTATGGTGGCTTGGATCTTCCCTTCCTTAAGGGTAACCGGAACTAGGCACCCCTTCTCCTGAGGATGTCTCCTGTCCTTCAGAAGGACATCCCATGTCCCTAAGGATGTTACCACCATCTTGTAGGAATGCTCTGTTGGACCTCATGTCCTGTTTTTGCTTTTGTCTTGCCCCTTCAGGAAGAGAAGTTTCAAGCCCCCATACTCAAGATGCCTGGAAGTCCCAGGAAGATCCGAAAGCAGGGCTTGGGTGTGACAGCCTCAATCCTGCTGGTGCTCAGCCATCAACTGGACCCCTGAAACTGGAGACTTAGAGCCATTTCTTTGTTTTGAACAGTGTTACCAAGTCTTTTTCAATTGAAGCACCAAATTTTGCAAGCTTTCGGGGACCACCTTCCAGTGATGTGTACAGCTGAAGGCAGAAGGTGGGGCAATGTAAATACCATAATCTTTTAACTTAGGGGTTAAAGGTAGCAGAGCCTTGGGGGTCCTTAGAAAGTGGCAGGAATTCAGACTGGGGTGGTTACTGGGCCAACGCTGGGCAAACTGGGTTGATTGCATCCATGGGTAGGGTCCCACACTTCAAAACCCTCTGGTCCATCATGGAACTGGTGGGATTCCACATGCTTCCACCCCATATGCTGCTCTGCTTCTCCAACAGACTCCCTAGGTGCAGGCCTTCCCAAGATGTGGGTTTTAAGAGTTGAGGATTTTGGTTAAATCTGTCTGTATTGCAAGGATTGTCTGCTGTCTTTTGTTCTGTTATCTGCTCATTAATGGGATCTTTCTTTTGTGAAAGTAGAATTTCATTCTACTTGCACTTGTGTGCATCGGCACAGGTGCAAAACTGTGCATTTGTGGTCATAAGTATGAACGCTGGTGGACATTAGAATAAATCCTATCCCGAAGTGAAAATCTGGTCAACAAACCCATGGTATCTGCATAATTCAGGAAAAAAATTTTGCTGTGGAATCTGCAGATTGCATTCATAGAATTCTGTTTTTTAATGCTGATTCGTCCAACAAACAGGCCAAGGAAAAGGCCTTTTGCTGGGAACTGGGGCTGTAGCTCCATGCACAGAAAGGACCGTAGTTCCAGTCCGTTTTACCTCCCCTTAGGAGAATTATTGGTGGCCAAGGTGGGAAAGACTGCGGACACCCACAGCCAGTCAGTGCCCAGCTGGTTCAGACCACAACCATAATCCTCTGGCACCATTCATGAGGGTGTAATGCTTTCTGAATTCCAATTGTTTTATGACAGTATTAGGGAAAAAGGTTTCTCCTCCTCTTAAACAGGGCTGTTAGAAGCTTTGCTGACCCATGCTGAGCGGGACATTGATGTGCACTTAGCCATGCCAACCACCCCAGCCTATGTTCCTTCCCATCATCCCTGACCATGGGCCATGGCTTGCCGGGAATGACGACGATTTGGGCCAAAACAGCTGCAGGAATCCAGGCTGGGGAAGGCTGCCCCATTAGACCAGCGCTGAGGCTGCTGTCTGATCTGCCATATTGCCTCTGGTTCCTCTGCTTTGCATGAGTCTAATAAAATACACCCAGCCCAAGCAAAGTTTTGCATCAAAACCTCAACAAATTTGGGATGAATCAGTCTAGATCTGGCCCAAGTTACATTCGCTTGTATCCGTTCATCGGTCTGCCCAGAATTGTAGAAATATTTCCACTGATTTTCATGTATGACTTCTAACACACACTTTTTACACATACGGTTCCTTAATAGAAACAATTTTCAAAATAGTGATACCTGCTGTCCAAGGGGTGATCTGAAGCTTGTTTGGCAAGTCTGAATCACATCAGCGTGAGCCATAAAAGTGGAGCAGGGAAATGTCTTCTTCAGACCTGCATGAAATGCATGCTAATTTATATATGACCTTGCAGATCAAGCAAGATAATTCTCAGCCAGTCCTAGATATAAATGTGAATTTATTTATGGAATTTCTATGGTCGGTGATGCCCCAGGACTGCGTTTTGGGGCCACTGGCCCACAAAAGTGGAGAGGGGAGAGGTTATCCCTGCCATGTTGAATTCAGGAGACAGATATTCTTTTTCTTTGCAATCAAGAAAAGAGGAAGGAGACGCTCCTTTCTATTTCCCAAGTGGCCTGTTTGTCCAGCATTCGTCTAGGAAGGCTCATGTCCTGACATGTGGGATGGATGTTGTGAAAGTGAGACTTACCGCACCTGGGTGGCTAGAACCCACTGATGTTGGAAAAAAGCTCATTAGATTGGGGACCAGGAGCTATGCAGGGCTTCCTCAGTTTATCCTCCAAAGGTGTGGGACTGCACAACCTGTTAACACCAGCTTACATTGCCAAGGGTTGGGGATAATGGGAGCTGCTGTCCAAACCCTTCAGAGGGCATCCCACTGAGGAAAGGATGAGAAAGACCTGCTTGCAGATGCTGTAAATAAGATATTTTCTCTCTCCAAGGTCCTCTCTATCCAATTGAAAACAAACATCAAGCAAAAAGCACCCAGATGCCCTCTGACACTTCAGACGATGGTGTCCTGATGTCACTTATTCCCCCTTTTTTAGGCCAGGAATAAAGAGTCTGTAGGAAATCAACCCTGACTGCTCTTTAGAAGGCCAGGTCCTGAAGATGAAACACGAATACTTTGGCCCCCTAATGAGAAGGAAGGACTCCCTGGAGAACAGCCTAATGCTGGGAAGAATAGATGGCAAAAGAAGGAGGGGACGGCAGAGGATGAGGGGGCAGGATGGGGTCATTGGAGAGGTGGGTGTGGGCTTGAGTGGACTCCGGGGGATGGTGGAGGACAGGAAGGCCTGGAGGAATATTGTCCATGGGGTTGTGATGGGTCGGACACGACTTTGCGACTCACAACAACAAGAAGAAAGAGTCAGTATGGAGATTTAAGTCAGCTGAAAAGAAGGACTTCTTCACACGTAGTTGAACTGTGGAACTCACACCCACCAGATGGAGTGGCAGCCATCAATGGGGATGACTCTGAAAGGGATTGGAGCAAGTCGTGGAGCAGGAGCTGCCCCAGGCTACTAGTCCTGATGACTACCGGCAGTGTCAGAGGCAGAATCAGAGGCCTCTATACACCAGGCACTGGGAGCATGGCCGGTGGGGGGCGCTACGGCATTCGTGTCCTCCTTGGGGATTTCTCACGCGGGGCAGCTGGGTGACCACTTGTGAACAGATGGCTGGTCTGGATGGACCTTTGGCTCGATCCACTTCTGGCGTTCTCGTTCTTCATTACATTTCCATCTGCCTGTAACCAAAGCTCTCTGGGCACTTCACAAAGTTAAGTCCCCCATCCAAATTTCAACCAGGCCTGACCATGCTTAGCTTCCAAGATACTCACGCAAGGAGTGGCTCATGATCGAGATCTGTAAATTGATGCATGGCGCAGAGGAAGTGTCTCTTTCCCTCTTTCCCGTCAAAAATGGTCAAAGGTGACACTGCGCAATGAAGCGGAAGGACAGGAAAATCAGAAAAGGGAGCAGAAGGAAACACAGAAACAGAGCAAGTCAGAAGGGGGCTCCCGGGCCATCTAGTCTGACCTCCGGCACCAGCCGGCTGGTGTTCTTCTCATGGCATGGAGTTACCTTTGGAGATGTTATGGGTTTTGTTCCATGTTGTCCTTTTCTGAAAGACAGAAATGGCTCTCCTAAGGCACCTAATTACTAACCTAATAAAGCACCCAATGAAGAGCCTGCAGCTAAAATGCCATAGAATCATACAGTTGGAAGGGACCTAGCAGGCCGTTGGGTCCAACCACCGGCTCAGTTCACCCATCCAGTTCACCCATCAGGACTCAGGTCACCCATCCAGATGTCAGCCTGGTCCTGCCCTGCTTAGCATGCAAGATTAGGCAGGATCAGGCCAGTTCTGATACGATGGTGCTGTCCCTGCCTCAGGACTAAGCAGTGGCTCAGGTGGGCAACATGGTTCTGTGGTTCACATACCACGTTTGGGCTTCTCCATCTGTCTGGCCCCTGATCAGATGTAGGCCGAGCTTGTGAAGGGGTTGTTGTGATCCAGCAGAAGGTCTTGGAGGAGAGAGATGTGTGATGCCAGCCTGCTGGGAAAAGCAGCAGCAGCAGCAGCTAAAGAGGGAGCAGCGGCTACTGGCATCCTTGCCCAGGCACACGTGGAGGAAAGACTCATTCGTCATGGTGCCCTCCCCCTGCCCCAGACAGGCCGAGGCAGTGGGCGGAGCTGCCCAATGGGGCAGAAGCCCTGGATCTTGTACCTGGGGGGCACATCTCTGCAAACCCGGTTGCCAGTGATTATGTTGTCCGTGGGAACTTGCTCAAAGAAAGGTACATGGACTGGCTGATCTCCATCACATCCAGTGCCCTGGATTTGCTGGCTGTTGGCCCACAAGTGCTTCCCTCACGGAGCTCCCCTCGTCTCACCTGCCCTTGCATCTTTGTTTCCACACAGAGGTGTCTTTAGCAGATGCAGCCACAGGCAGAATTTGCAGCATGTGTCAATTACCGTATGACATTCAGGACTGTCGGAATGGGCCCAGCTGTTTTCTGCACTGTAGCACCAGCCTGCATCCAGATGTTTTGGACTCTGGATCTCCTGACTGGCACTTTGTCCCTTTGCATTGGAGCAGCCTTGACTTCTCCTCCAAGAACATCTGGAGAAAGCTGCATTAAAGTATCATTGGAAGATCAGAACAGGAGCCTGGGGAGGGCATGCAGGTCCGAGCAGAGAGTGTTGACTGCATGCAGATGGTGCCAGGTTCACTCCACAGCTCCTCTAGGTAAGACTGGAGCATTCAGCCCTGGGCTGAACATACTGAGCTGGGTGAGGCAAAGTCTGACTTACTGTCAGGTTGCTTCCTACTTGCCTGGCTGTATTCAGGGCTTGTCTAACTGTGTTTGCCAACGAGATGCCTTTGGGTAGTCCGCAAGCTGGACCTGAAGGCGACACTCTGTTGTCCCTGGATCCAGGCACATATTCCCTCTGATTCTGGAGGTTTCAAAGCAGACTTCCTGGTTTGCAAAGAAAATAGAATGTGGAAATGCAGTGATCAGAGGGGGAAGCGAGTGATACGGCAAGGTGGAGCTCGTCCCACCATCCCCAAACAAACATATCCTGCCCTGTCTATTTCACAAGGCTTACATGTCCTTCTGAAAATGCCTCCTGTCTTTGTGGCAGCCAACTGGTTCCAAGCAATCTTTCTAAGGAAACAGTTTAGGAGGTTGCTTAAGAAAGAGAGAGAGATAGTGAGATAGAGAGAGGTCTTTATGCTAGGAAATGATGAACTAAGACAGGCCACAAGTTGCAAAAGCCCCCTCTGCTCCCACACCTTCAAGAATGCTGTTTTAAGAGTCAGACCTCTTGAGCAAGAGATGGACAGCGCAATGGAGAAAGGGAAAATGATTTGGCAAGGGAGATCAATTTCTTAAGGAGGAGTGGGAGGGAACAAGTCTCTGGAGAGAGCGTATAAGAGAGAGGACCTCCACGGGGACCTTCACCAGATCTTGGATTGTTCCCTTTCTTTCGTGGATTTCCAGCTGAGGTATGTGGTTATGGTTCTTCTTGTGCTGTCTCAGGTTTCATGTAGGATGCAGTGTGGTGGTTCCTTTGTCACAGCCATTGATTTTCTGAGCATTTCGGGAACTTCTGTGGAGCCCTTGGTGCAGAAAGAGAAGCAAAGGGACAGGAGGGACCTCAGGAGATTGGGAAAGGCTATTTCAGCATGTGCCAATCTGGTAATCTTCTAATCTTTGGGACTTTCATGTCCCACCAGCTCCAGTAAGTGTGACTAATGGCCAGGGATGCTTGGCGCTGTAGCCCCAAGATGTCTGCAAGGCACAAGGTTGGTGAAGCTCTTCTAGGGGAACAGAAATGGACATCTAGCAACTGATTCCTGAGGGTAGCTTCTTGTAGGTCTCCCACTACTTGGAAACACCTTGTTAACCTTCCCACCTCTATTGCCCTGTCATGGGCAAGTGCTGGGTACATACCTAGAACTGTGGAGAGGAAGCAGTTGAATTTTACCCTAATAACCTTGATAGATCCATGCAGTGAAAGGATTTAGGAGGCTTCCGCTCTGGTGGCGAAAGTCATTTCCTGAAAGATGCTCCATTTGTCTTGCATTTCTGAAGCATACTTCCCAGTGGGGTGGGGGGGGTAGTATTTTGGGCACATCTGTGATGCTCCTGTCTATTTAATTGGAGTGTTAATGGGGGGATCTGGTGGGCTGTGGCAGCCCTACATATGACGAGTGAAAGAAGTAAGTCCCCAAATTAGTATTTAGGCTGAAGGTGGGTCATACAACTGAAAAGGTCAAACCTGGCTCAGTGCTGCCATCTTTGCCAATGAGGAGGTCTCCAGAAGGGACAGACTACTCACCCTATCTTCCAGGCATCTGGGGATTCTGTGATTTGTAGTTGTAAACTCAGTAGGAGTTTTTAATTCAGTGCATGCCACGTGAGGGACAGAATGGGTGATCTCCAGTGCTAGTCCAACTTGGCCCATTCGTCCAACAGGTCTACTGAAAGTTAGATTCAGACTGGATGTCACTCGAATGCTGTTCTTGGTCGGCTTAGCCATGGTCACTGGCCCTGAACTGTTAGCCCTGAAATCTTTGGAACCAGCCTTCTGATGCCAGGGGTCCTCCAGTGGCTTGGATTACATTCCCCACCATCACAGACCTTGGGCCATGCAGGCGGCAGCTGGTGGGAGCTGCAATCCCACTAGGCAGGGGATGCTGGTTCAGGGAAATCTGTTTGCAGAATGTCCTCAGGCAACATCAACTCAGAGAACGGCAATGCTTAACTCTGGAGTTGAGGGGAGGGACTGTCGCCGTCTGGGGATGGAGCAGCAGAGCTTGAGGCAAGAGAGCGTCCGACCACAGTCTGAGGTCCAGCAGTAAAGTCAGATGCAGGAGTATGGACTGGAGCAAGACCGAGATGCATCTGTGACAGGCCAAAGGTCTAGAAGTGTTCAGGCTACACAGCAAGGAGCTGGTACCTCCAGACAGGGTGGGACTGCGGGGCAGCGAAGGTGTGCCAAGCCAGGTAAGGGAGTGAGACCAGGTGACCTGCCCTGCCTGCAGGAGGGCAGGGCAGGGCACGGCAGGAGACAGGAAGGCAGGGCGGGCTCCAGGGTCAACCAGCATCAGGTGAGGTGCTGGAGCTGGACTGTGCGGCCGCCAGCAGGAGAAGCTGCGCTGGAAGGTGGTGCAGCCAGCAGGACACGGGAAGCAGACCAGGGAAGGTGCCGGAGCCGCAGTGCAGCACTGCTCGGATGTGGGATGTGGGGCAGGAGAGCTCTGTTGCTGAGGGTCCGCTGGAGGGAAGAGCCGCCCCAGACAAGCTCCTGCCCCAGGCCTCCTAGCTCATGCTCGCCGGGGGACTGAGAGCTCCCGCAGGGTGCCTGCAAGCCCCGTGCTGCTTGTCCAGATGGAGAGGGAGCCCTGGAGCCGCCGGATTCTCCCGTCTTAGCAAGGGAGAATTCTCCATCAGCCTCCCCTCTGCAACTGAACTGTTTGCCATTTACTTTCTTCTAGGTCAGGAATCGATTCAAGATGGCTCAGACTCAATTAGAGAAGTGCTTTGAAACAGTCATCAACATTTTCCACCAATATTCTGTCCGCGTGGGACATTTTGACACCCTGACCAAAGGGGAGTTGCGTCAGTTGATTGAGAAGGAACTTCCGACATTTTTGAAGGTGAGGTTCATGGACTTGCTGTCCATCAGAAGCTGCTCTCCACCCATTCCTTCTCCAGAGAGTGAGTGGAGTGGGTGGGGAGAAGAAAGAAATGGCTGAATTGAGGAGGGTGTCCTTCTGATTATGCCCAAGGTGAAGTTCTCCAGAAGTTCTCAGACTTGGCAACCCAGCATATGTTGGGTCCAAAATACCAGCCTGTGTTACCCTAAAGAACATCTTTTGAGGAATTAAGCTGTGGGAGCGGATTGTTGAAGTTTAGCCTTTTAAAATAGGGGAAAATGGAAAAAAACCATCAAACTGCGAATGGATTCATGGTCCAAGGGAAAGGGAGTGGCAGTTCTACACCTTTTTCTCCTTTGTGGCTCTGTGCCCCAAACGATTGTTGGTATAATCTTCGAGGCTTCGGCGAATGGGGCGGCATAGAAATGTTTCAATAAATAAATAAAAAATAATAATGAAACAATTTGTTCGGCACAGAGGGATGGGTGTTCTAATTTAGAACTGGGAGTTCCAATGATTGGCCTAGTTTTGAACTGGGAGATCTGGGAGTGGGAGAAGATGAAGAACTCTTGCAAGGGAATCAGGTGTTGCGTCCCTGCCACATCCATGCTGCAACGGGCTCCATCCTGACCTCAGAATCCCTCCCTGTGACCCTGCAGCGGAGAAGGACACAGCCGTGCATTTGTCCTCACCCAGGGACACAAGTGTCATATGAAGGAGGCTTAGACATTTAGGGGAAATTGGAAGACACCTCTGGGTGGATCCTGGATTACAGCCATTCTGGAAATTCTGCCTTCAGGTTCTCTGCAGACATATGCCATGGTTCACATGAGGCTCCCTGTGCCATATCTGTGTATTAAAAGTATTTCTTAACAAAATGGGGACCATCAGCATTTCCCCTTTATTCTCTGAGGTGTAACAGTTTGCTTTCCATTTGTGCTGAAGAAGAAAATGGGGGAGAGCTTAGAAAGCATAATTTTTCGATTGGGAACACAATTGCCCCTTGGACTTGTTGCGAGATTCCTGGGCGAGCTGCTTTCCACGCAGCCTCATCGCATGGCCTTGTGGGTAGTGGGCATCTGCTGACTGCCCATGTCTAGAAAGGCAACCCTTTTGTGAGAGCGCCCACAATAGTGTCAAAACATTCCCAGATTGCCTGCTGGCTGATCAAGATCGGAGAAACGCGGTCTCTAATTCATCTTTGGAAGTATTGTGGGACTTTAATGCCATTACATAGAACCCCCCTTTCATGTGAATATTTTTGGTTCCACCAACAGGAGCAGAAGAACCCTCAAGCTATTGAAAAAATATTCACGGATCTGGACAAGAACAAGGATAAGCAAATCAGCTTCGGAGAATTCATGGATCTTGTCGTAAAGGTTGTCATTGCTGCTCATGAGCACATCCACAAGGAAGGCGATGATGGCCATGCTCACCATCACCACCACTGAGCCCAAGAACCAAATTTGGCAGCCTCCCCAAAAGAGCAAACTCAGCTGCTCTCCATTCCTTGTTTCAGGCCAGCATGTCAAAATAAAGAGGCGCTTTGAAGATGGGTGTTTTGTGATAATTATTATGTGGGATGCTTCGGCTGGAGGGATGGGGGAAAAGTCATTGTAGGCAGAGACAAGGTTTATTTATCTCCGCCTCCCAAAATGGAGGATGAGGATGAGGAGGATGTCTTTGCACTGATGGTGCACCCAATAGCCGAAGCTGCCTGGGTGAGTCACTCAATGGGCTGTCCCCCAGGAGGGACAGGTGGGAATCCGAGATGCAGGAAGCAACTTCGTACAGGACTAGTATAAAAAGAACATGGGATGCCACTTTCATCCCCTGATTCTTGCGGCACAGAGACACGTGCAATGCTGGGAAGAGGAAGCTGGGCTTAAATGACTGGATTCACCTCCTGCTTAGCTTGCAAGGAAAAGCAGGATCAGGTGAGGTCTGATCATTTGGTGCTATTCCTCCCTCAGGACTAAGCAGTGACTCAGGTGGACAATGTCATCCTCTGGCGCACGTGCCATCGTTGGCATCTCCATCTGCCTGGGCCTGTTCAGAATCAGGCCGAGCTTGTGAAGGGGCTGTTGTGACCCAGCAGAAGGTCTTGGAGGGGAGAGATTTGTGATGCAGGCCCACTGGTAAAAGCACTAGCAGTGGCTAAAGACGGTGGGCGCGGCTGTTGGCATTCTTGCCTCAGACACCCAAGAAGGAAGGACTCCTTCGACATGGCGCCCCTCCAGACAGACAGAGGCAGTGGGAGGAGATGCCCAATGAGGCAGAAGCCATTTGCCCCATAATTATGCTGCCAGAGGCAGTTGCTCATAGAAGTGCGCCAGGACATAATTATGCTGCCAGAGGCAGTTGCTCATAGAAGTGCGCCAGGACATAATTATGCTGCCAGAGGCAGTTGCTCAGAGAAGTGCGCCATCGCATCCAATGCCCTGGATTTGCTGGCTGTTGGCCCACAAGTGCTTCCCTTGCGGAGCTCCCCTCGTCTCACCTGCCCTTGCATCTTTGTTTCCACACAGAGGGGTCTTTGCAGATGTAAACACAGGCAGAATTAGCAGCAGCTGCTAATCACGGTAGGACACTCAGGATGGTGAGAAAGGGCCCTGGATGTTTTCCACCCCTTAGCCCAACGCTTCCACCAGATGTTTCGAACTCTGGCTCCCCTGTCTGGCCCTTTGCCCATGTGAGTTTGAGCAGTGTCAACTTCCCCAAGAACATCTGGAGAAAGCGGTTAAGGGATCATTCGAAGATCAGAGCAAGAGCCTGGGGAAGACATGCAGGTCAGTGGAAGAGGCCGTTCTACGCTTGAAGGCGGTCCCAGGTCATGCCATAGCTTCCCTGGGTAGGACTAGAGTATTCAGCCCTGTACAGCCCATGCTGGCACTCCCGGTGTTGAGGCTCAAAGTGGGACCTAGAACTGAGAAGGAAAACTGAAGAACAGCCATCGGACACCAGCAGCGTTCTCCAGCCTGGGATGTTTGAGCTAATCTTAACTGCATTTCAGGTCTGTGTGCCCATGTGTCACCAAGCCCACCTGAGACATTTGACGAGGGCTGGAGCAATCTGGGAGTTTTCAATGCTCCTGCTGTCCTTTGGGATGGAAGCTGATTTGAACATGGAACCTTCTGATTTACTTAAAAACAAAGAATCAAGCCCCAGCAAAATTGGAAGATCCATGTGAGGAGGAAGGACAGATGTAAGACAATATATTCAGTGCAAGCCATGTGTGGGACAGGAAGGGTGATCTTCAGTGCTAGTCCGACTTGTCCCATTCATTAACCTGGTGTGGATTACATTGCCCATCATCACAGATCATTGGCCATGCAGGCTGCAGCTGATGGGACCTGCAATCCTCCGACGCAGAGGATCCTGGTTTGAGGAAGTCTGTTTTCAGAATTCTGTCAGCTGAGAACAACAGAAAGAACAGCAATGCTTTACTCTGGAGTTGAGGGGAGGGACTATCGCAGTCTGGGGATGGAGCAGCAGGATTCGAGGCAAGAAAGAGTCAGGGTGCTGAGCCCCAGGCGCAGTTAAAATCAGTGGTTGTGGCTGCAAATGACTGCCCCTACCAGGGGAGCAGCTGGAACTGAGGGAACTCCCGCCTTAGGGGAGCACATCTTTCGCAAGTTTCGACAGGAAAGGGGAGTTTTGCCTGAAACCACCCACCAATTCATTTAGTTGGTTTTGCTGAGTTAGAGCTGGCAATAAATAGGTTCCATGATGGTTGCTCTTTGTTACATATAAGGAGCACCATTATCTGTGTTCTGTGACTTCGCTAAAACTAATTGGTATCTAGATTTCTTTTGGAGACCTCCAGCTGACTTGAAACTATGGACACACACAATCCGTACCGTCTTGACTCTTGGGCTGAACTGGCAATTCTTAAGAAGGTAAGAGAGACGGGGCACTAGTAGGCATTGGTCTGACAGAAGGCAGGGCAGGAGGCAGGAAAGCAGGGCAGGCTCCAGGGTCAACAAGCGTCAGGTGAGGTGCTGGAGCTGGACTGTGCGGTCGCCAAGGATTAAATTAAAAATGCTTCAGGAAGCTAAAAAGAATGGAGGTTTTGGTCTTCCTGACTGGATCTTCTATTGCCAAGCATCTGTTCTAGCTTGGCGAAAAGAATGGATAACGTTGTGAAATAAGAGAATGTTGTATCTTGAAGCTCATGACTTACAGATGGGATGGCATACTTATATGTGGTATGAAAAAGCTAAGTCACATGGGTCATTTCTGAGTCATTTTATTAGAAGATCTTTAGTGTCAGTGTGGGAAAAACTAAAGCTAAAACTGTATAATGAATTACCAAGATGGCTTTCATCTATGAAAGCTTTTGTATATCCAAATGTATTGAACTTTGAAAAGATCATACGATATGGCAATATCTTGCATAAGGATGGTGGCCTGAAACTGGAGCAAGAAATACAAGAACAGGCACTTAATATTTCCTGGTGGTATAAGGTGCAGATGCAACCGAGATATGCTAAAGATTGTAAAACATGGGGGTTCTATAGAGACCTAACAGAATTTGATCAAGTGATGCTTAAAACAGATGAGAAAATTATTAAAAGACTATATGATTTTTTACTTGACAGGAAAATGGAAGGGGAACCGGTTAAGGAAACTATGATAACACGGGCACAAAACTTTGGATGTAATGTTGAACTAGAAAAGTGGCAAAAACTATGGGAAAGAAACATTAAAGTAACATTAGCAACTTCATATAAAGAAAATGTATATAAAATGTTCTATAGATGGTATTTGTCACCAAGTCGATTAGCTAAGATGTTTCCAAATACGTCAAATAGATGTTCAAAATGTAAACATAAAATGGGTACATTTTATCATATGTGGTGGATAATGCAAAAAAGTACTGGATTAAAATACATAGATGGATGGAGGAAATATTACAAAAACCCTTTGTCTTTAAACCCAAACTTTTCTTTTTAGGCATCATACCGGAAGACGTTAACAGACAGAAAATGTATCTGATACTGCATCTAATCACAGCGGCGAGGATTGCATTTGCTCGATATTGGAAAAGGGAAGAGCTGCCCACCGATGGATTGATTGTAAGAAATATCTTGGGCTGTGCAGAAATATATTAAACAACAACAACAAAAAAAGTTCCCTCCTCAAGGCAGGGCAGGTCACCTGGTCTCACCCCCTTACCTGGCTTGCCACACCTTCACTGCCCCGCAATCCCACCCTGTCTGGAGGTACCAGCTCCTTGCTGTGTAGCCTGACCACTTCTAGACCTTTGGCCTGTCACAGATGCATCTCGGTCTTGCTCCAGTCCATACTCCGGCCTCTGACTTTACTGCTGGACCTCGGACTGTGGTCGGACGCTGTCTTGCCTCAAGCTCTGCTGCTCCATCCCCAGATGGCGACAGTCCCTCCCCTCAACTCCAGAGTTAAGCATTGCCATTCTCTGAGTTGATGTTGCCTGAGGACATTCTGCAAACAGACTTCCCTGAACCAGGATCCCCTGCCTAGTGGGATTGCAGCTCCCACCAGCTGCCGCCTGCACGGCCCATGGTCTGTGATGGTGGGGAATGTAATCCAAGCCACTGGGGGACCCCTGGCATCAGAAGGCTGGTTCCAAAGGTCCTGAGAGAGGGCAAGCGACCGTGGCTAAGTCGACCAAGGACAGTGGCCAAGGGTCATCCAGTCTGAGTCCAACTTTCAGCAGACCTGTTGGATGCATGAGCCACGTTGGAGAAGCACTGGAGATCAACCATACTGTCCCTCATGTGGCAGGCCCAGAATTTCTTTCCTCGAGTCATTCCCAGCTGCTTGAATGCAGCTGCCAGTATTGCCGTGGCTTCCTTCTTCCTTTTCAAATGAGACAGAAGGCTCCAGGTTCAGTTCAGTTTCCATCCCAAAGGTCAGCCAGAGTGGCGAGAATTCCCGGATTGCTCCAGCCCTCCTAGGATGTCTCACATGGGCTTGGAGACTCATTGGCACACAGACATGGCATACAGTTAAACTACCTCAAGGATCCCAAATTAAAGAACTCTGAGGGCTGTTCTTCAGTCAGGAGGTTGAGTCCCATGATTTCTGGAGCCTCCAGAGGTGCTAGACTGCAATTCCTAACATCCACAGATGTGTGGAAGTTAGGGTGAGTTGTAGTCTGTCCCTTCTGGAAGCCTCCTCATTGGCAAAGCCACACCACAAAGCCAGGTTTGACCTTTCCAGTTTTAGGACCCACCTGGAGCCTCAGTCCCTGGAGTGCCAACAAGGGCTGTTCAGGGCTGAATGCTCCAGTTGTCTCTAGAGGAGCTGTGGAGTGAACCTGGCACCATCTGCATGCAATCGACACTCTCCCACTGACCTGCATGCGCTCCCCAGACTCTTGCTCTGATCTTCGAACGATACCCTAATGCAGCTTTCCCCAGATCTTCTTGGAGGAGAAGTCAAGACGGCTCCAACTCACAGGGACAAAGGGCCAGGCGGGGGGACCCGCCATTGAAAACATCTGGATGCAGGGTGGTGTAAGGCGCATATTACTTCCAGTGCCCTTTCCGACAGTCCTGAATGTCATACGGTAATTGACAGCTGCTGCAAATTCTGTCTGTGGTTGCATCTGCTAAAGGCACCTCTGTGTGGAAATAAAGGTGCCTGCACAGGAGATATCAGGAGAGCACCCTGAGGGAAGCCCTTGTGGGCAGACTGTCAGGAAAAGCAGGAAGCTGGATGCCACGGAGGTCTGTTGGCACCTCCCCCTGAGCGAGTGCCTACGGGCAACATATCCATGGGGCAACCGGGTTTGCAGAGGTATGGGCCGAGGTACAAGATCCAGGGCTTCTGCCCCATTGGGCAGCTCCGCCCACTGCCTCGGCCTGTCTGGGGCAGGGGGAGGGCACCATGTCGAATGAGTCTTTCCTCCACGTGTGCCTGGGGCAATGATGCCAGTAGCCGCTGCTCCCTCTTTAGCTGCTGCTGCTGCTGCTTTTCCCAGCAGGCCTGCATCACAAATCTCTCTCCTCCAAGACCTTCTGCTGGATCACAACAACCCCTTTACAAGTTTGGCCTAATTCTGAACAGGCCCAGGCAGATGGAGAAGCCAACGATGGAGAAGCCAACGAAGCCAATGATGCGCCAGAGGATGACATTTTCCGCCTGAGTCACTGCTTAGTCCTGAGGGAGGAATAGCACCAACTGATCAGACCTCACCTGACCCTGCTTTTTCTTGCAAGCTAAGCAGGATGTGAATCCAGTCATTTAAGCCCAGCCTCCTCTTCCCAGCATTGCACTTGTCTCTGTGCAGCACCGCTTAGGGGATGAAAGTGGCGTCCAGTGTCCTTTTCATCGCAGTCATGGGCAGAGTCGCCTCCTGCATCTCGGATTCCCACCTGTCCCTCCTGGGGGGCAGCCCATTGTGTGACCCACCCAGGCTGCTTTGGCTATTGGGTGGGCCACCAGTTCAAAGACATCCTCCTCATCCTCATCCTCCATTTTGGGAGGTGGAGGAAAATAATTCTCCCTCCCCTGCCTACACGAACCTTTCCCCCATCCCCACAGCCACGCAGCCCAGGCCTCCCACTGAAGAAGTCTGACCAAACACCCAGCTGCTTAACTCTGGAGTTGAGGGGAGGGACTGTCGCCGTCTGGGGATGGAGCAGCAGAGCTTGAGGCAAGAGAGCGTCCGACCACAGTCCGAAGTCCAGCAGTAAAGTCAGAGGCCGGAGTATGGACTGGAGCAAGACCGAGATGCATCTGTGACAGGCCAAAGGTCTAGAAGTGGTCAGGCTACACAGCAAGGAGCTGGTACCTCCAGACAGGGTGGGATTGCGGGGCAGTGAAGGTGTGGCAAGCAAGGTAAGGGAGTGAGACCAGGTGACCTGCCCTGCCTCGAGGAGGGATCCTCAGACAGAGAAAGCCGGAGCGGCGGACCCCGTCCCCAGTCAGACACCGGGCTTTGGCTGCAGATGACTGCCTACACCAGAGGAGGAGCTGGAGGAGAGGGAATTCACCCCTTGGGGCAGCACATCTCCAGCAAGTCCAAACAGGAAAGGGAGTCTTCCATGAAAGCACTCACTGATTCAGTAATTGGCTGTGCTGAATTACAGCTGTGTATAAATTGGTTCCATGATAGCTTCTCTTTCTTGTGAACAAGTGGTGAACAAGCAGCACCACTTTCTGTATTCTGTGACTTCATTGAAACTCATTGGAGTCTACATTTCTTTTGGTGATCCCCACTTGCCTGGAAAATTCGGGCTCACAGGATCCCTACGGCCTCGACTCTTGGACTGAACTGGCCATTCCTGGGGAGGTAGGACAGAGACGGGGCCCTGGTGGGCAAGGGTGTGACGCAAGGCCGGGCAGGGCAGGTCACGGCAGGGCAGGAGACAGGAAGGCAGGGCGGGCTCCAGGGTCAACCAGCATCAGGTGAGGTGCTGGAGCTGGACTGTGCGGTCGCCAGCAGGAGAAGCTGCGCTGGAAGGTGGTGCAGCCAGCAGGACACGGGAAGCAGACCAGGGAAGGTGCCGGAGCCGCAGTGCAGCACTGCTCGGATGTGGGATGTGGGGCAGGAGAGCTCTGTTGCTGAGGGTCCGCTGGAGGGAAGAGCCGCCCCAGACAAGCTCCTGCCCCAGGCCTCCTAGCTCATGCTCGCCGGGGGACTGAGAGCTCCCGCAGGGTGCCTGCAAGCCCCGTGCTGCTTGTCCAGATGGAGAGGGAGCCCTGGAGCCGCCGGATTCTCCCGTCTTAGCAAGGGAGAATTCTCCATCAGCCTCCCCTCTGCAACTGAACTGTTTGCCATTTACTTTCTTCTAGGTCAGGAATTGATTCAAGATGGCTCAAACAGAATTAGAAAAGTGCTTCGAAATGATCGTCAACACTTTCCAGCAGTATTCTGTCCCGTCGGGCAATTCTTACTCCCTGACAAAATTGGGGCTGCGTCAGTTGATGGAGAAGGAGCTTCCGACATGTGTGAAGGTGAGGCAAGGCATGGGGCAGAGCTGTCTTCCCTCAGAAGGTGCTCTCCACCCATTCCTGCTCCAGAGAGTGAGTGGAGCGGGTGGGAGGGGAACGAAATGGCTGAATTGAGGGGGTGTCCTTCTGAGTATGCCCAAGGGAGAAGTTCTCCAGAAGTTCTCAGCCTTCGCAACCCAGCATTTTCTGGGTCCAAAACACCAGCCTGTGTTACCCTAAAGAACCTCTTGCCAGGAACTAAGCTGTGGGAGTGGATTGTTGACGTGAAGCCTTTTACAATAGGGGAAAATGGAAAAAAACCATCAAACTGCGAATGGATTCATGGTCCAAGGGAAAGGGAGTGGCTGTCCTACTCTTCTCCCTTGTGATCCAAAGGTTTGCTGGTATGATAAAGCTGTTTTTACAGCGCAGAGGGATGAGTGTCCCAGTTCAGAAATGGGAGATCTGGGAGGGGGTAGGATGAAGAACCCTTGGAAGGGAATCAGGCGTTGCCTGCCAGCTGCATCCATCCTGTGCTGGGCTCCACCCTGATCTCAGAGCCCCTCCCTGAGACCAGCAGTGGCATGGAAACAGCCGTGCATTTGTCCTCCATCAGGGACCCTGGTGTCATATGAAGGATACCTGGACATTTGCAGGGAACTAGGGGGACACCTCTGGGTATACCCTGGCTTACAACCATTCAGGAAATTCTGTCTTCCTAGACATGTCACATGGTACGCACGAGGCTCCCTTTTCCATGTATATATGCATATTAGAGTCTTCCTTAAAAGAATGGGGAGCACCATCAATTCCCCTTTATTCTTTGAGGTTTAGTTTGCTTTCCATTCGTGCTGGAGTGGAAAATGGGGGAGGGCTTAGAAAGTGTAATTTTTCGATTGGGAACACAGTTGCCCCTTGGCCTTGTGGGCAAGCTGCTTTCCACGCAGCCTCCTCACAGGGCCTTGTGGGTAATGGGCATCTGCTGACCATCCACATCTAGCATGGCAACTCTTTTGTGAAAGCGCCCACAATAGTGTCAAAACATTCCCAGTGTGCCTGCTGGCTGATCAAGATCGGAGAAAAGTGGTCTCTACATTTTGGAAGTATTGTGGGACTTTAATGCTATTACATAGAACCCCCCTTTTATGTGAATGTTCTTGTTTCCAACCACATGAGCAGAAGGACCCTCAAGCTACTGAAGAAATATTTGTGAATCTGGACGAGGATAAGCTGGTCAACTTCGACGAATTCATGCTGGCAATCACAGTGAAGTTCAATTTAACTCGTGTGAATAGCCAGAAGGAATGAGATGATGACCATCCCCACCACTGAGGCCCAAGAACCAAGCCCAGCGGCCTCCTCAGAGCAGCAAACAAGCTTTTGACCTTTCTTATTTTCAGGCCAGCTTGTCAAAATAAAGTGCCCCTCTGAAATTGCAAGGATGGTGTTTGGTCAGACTCCTTCCATGGGAGGCCTGGGCTGGGTGGCTGTGGGGCTGGGGGAAAGGTCTGTTTAGGCAGGGGAAGGAGAGTTATTTTCCTCCACCTCCCAAAATGGAGGATGACGATGAGGAACACAGTCTTTACCCTGACGGCCCACCCAACAGCCGAAGCACCCTGGGCGAGTCACACAATGGGCTGCCCCCCAGGAGGGACAGGTGGGAATCTGAGATGCAGGAGGCGACTCCCTCTATGACTGCTATGAAAAGAACACAGGATGTGACTCCTACCCCCCGATTCTTGAGCTCAAGACCTTGCGCAATGCTTTGAAGAAAAGCCTGGGTGCAAATGACTGTGGATTTGCAAAGATGTATCCTGAACAAGTGGATCAGAATTTTTTAAAAAGTGGGAGTTTCAGCTGCACATGAAGAAAGATTTGCCTCATGTTCTTGGGTCGAGTCCAGGCTTAATGAGCTGCACTTAACTCACACAAAATGCTCCATACAGCAGAATTTTGTGGGCTGAATCTTGGAGGTCAACGCCACAAGCACAGCCTGGCTTCAGCCCATTATGAACTGGGAACTGAGGGCCAGTCTCTGGCTCTCAGCCTAAATTCACAAGGGTTAGGATACACTTGGGGTTAGGATATAAGTCTAATAAACAATAATGAAACAACGACAACAATTGTAACTCCCTGGACTAGCCCATCACCAGTGTGGCAGCCTCCATATTCTGTGAGTTTAGCCTGCAGTTTTGGACTTCAAAGTCCAAGGAAATGCCAGTGTGGTCTAGTGGTGGGAGCACTGGACTTGGATGAACTGGTTTCTAGTCCCTATTCAGCCATCTCTTTGGGATGGGACTTGGCCGGCACTCGGCGTAATCTCCCTCACGGTTGCTGTAAGGATAAAGTGGAGGGCAGGTGGAAGGTTAGGCAAGATGCAAATATAATAGGTAATCCTTGAAGGGCCACCCTGGAGCTCTAGGGGGTCTGTATTTGACCCATAGCCCTGCAGCGCCGTCTTCCTTCTCCATGGAAAACATCTGGCTTGCGAATCTTGCTTCAACTAGTCCCCACTGAAGCACTGTTTGACTTCTGCAAGTCCTGGAAGGTCAGAGAAGGCTGGTGACCCCAAGGCCAGCGGGTGGCATCATCCACTGCAGGGTTCATTTTAAGCTCAATATTCCAAAACAGGCCCATCACCATGGATGGTGTCTATGAGGCTCAGAAGAAAAGCTGCAATGGATTAGGGTCCCCCATGGACACAACAGTCCCCTGCCTCCTCTGCATGATGTGGGTGTGTGTGAAACAATTTTGAGGTGGCAGATGTGGCCCTGCAGCATTTCTGGGACTGCCTGGGAAGGATTCTCGCCTCGCCCTTGCCCCTTCTCGCTGGGAGGCAGAAAGCCTGGGGAAACAAACCTCGCGCAATCGGTTAGGACGGCCTGATCATTCAGCCCTTCGAAGCTGGAGCAATCGTGGCCTCAGCCTCTTTTTCCATGTCCCACACTCTGTCACTGTGGCAGGAAGTGACCTGGTGTTCCCTGCTCCCAAAGTTCCCCCTCCAAAGAATTGTGCTTCTGTCAATTGCCGAGGCGCACGGAACCCGTATCAGGAGTCTGATGGGCGTCTGATGCTCAGTCAGGTGTTCCGCAAGGTGAGGTCCCATGACTGAGAAGCTTCTGCTCCTAGCAGCTACTCATTCATCTCCCACCAGGGTTGTGGCAGGCATTTTCATCTCACCCTTTCATAATATGGTAGGCATTTTCATCTCATCCCAACTATGGGATGTGCTCCCTAGAGAGGTCCGCCTGGTGCCGTCATTATATGCTTTTTGGCACCAGGTCAAGACCTTTTTATTTGATCAATATTTTAATGTCAATCAATTTTAACTGCATATGTATTTACCTAATTTATTTTAAATATGTCCATTTTATGCTCAGTTCATGGTATAGCTAATTTATTTTGTTTAGGATTTAGAATATTCTGTAAACCGTTCAGAGATGACAGTGATGGATGGCCTATAAATTTCCTAAATAAATGAATAAATATTGCTGGAGGGTTTGGTCAGCTTGCGAAGCCTTGGAGCTGTTGGAGGGGAGTTTTCTTGTCCCTGAAATGGTTCTTTCACTTGTGATTTAAAAAAAAAACAAGTTACAAACCAATTTTGCATCCGCTGGGAGCTCAGATTCACAACTGCTGGGCATTTGCAAATGTCCATCAATAGCTGAACTTAATGGGGCTGAGCAAAAATACCCCCCCCTCTGCATTTTCACGGTCCCATTCAGTTTCAGCTCTGTGAGGGTAGCATCATTCCAATGCATTAAGGGGTGTTAAACTTGGCAGCTGGCCGCATGTTTCCAAAGCACTCTAAAAGTGCAAAAGAGAGGGCACTGGTTTGCCCTCCTCTTCTGCTTTTACTCCCCAGGAGACATGGCTTTGGAGTGATCTGAACAGTTGGTCTGGAAATTTACAAGGTGGAAAAATTCACCAGATCCCTTCAGGCAGGGGCAGATTGCGCAACCGCATGACCTTTAAGAAAGAGACTCTCATGTTGGGCAAATAAAAACTTCACCCAAGAACAAGCACAAGCCATTAAACAGGACACGGCCACGTGAGGCAATTCCTGTATGCCTCTGCGAAGGCAAGTGGTGGCACCCTTGGGTGATTTCCTTGAGTCAGGGCTGTCCCGGGGGGCCAGGGTGTGTAGCTTTTCGAGCATCAGTCTTTTTATTGGCTTCACCTGAACGGGGAAACATTCCTCCATAAGGCCGTGTCAAGACAGAGAGCAAATACTGGGCCTTCTCCCAGTCCATGAATGCAGGCAATGGAAGGAACTCTTGTGCAATGCAAGATTCAATTCAGTCCTCCCTTCTCAAGCTGGTGTGTGTGCAGAGGGCCAGAAGAAATGCCACAGTTCAGATTATTGTAACAAGCTGACGGTCATGTGTAGTGTCATTCACCACCGCTGTGGTAAGTGCAGCTCATTCCGGAAGGCAATGCCCTCTGCTGGTCATATGCTTCTCTTCCTCCAGGTTAGAGACATCTTTCAAACCTGAGCAGGGTAGTCAGCCCAAGACCTTCTCAGGGTTCTACCTTATCTCAAACCACTGGCCATGCTGCCTTTGGTTCTTGAGAGATGCCACTTGAAAGGAGGCATGGTTCCTTTGGATGCACTGAGAACCAGGAGAAAAGGCTACCAGCTAATTAGTGGGCGCTTGGGTGGACCTTTCTGCTGACAGTGGCATCCCTGTCTCTGCAGAGCTGGCATTCCTGATGGCTGTGGGAAAAGTATCCAGCATATAATTTGCTGCATGTCTGATGCTCATGCTGAGAGCATCATTCTCTAATTAGCCACAGTGGTCCTACTCATGCACAAGATGGAAGGGTCAAGAGGAGTGGGGAACCCCAGGGCGGACAGGAGTACAAAGTATTCTTTCGGAGAAATAAACCCGTGCAGGGTAGGGAATTGCTGCGTTCAGTGAGTGCCTGAGTTTTGGGGAAGGTGGAAGACCAGGGGGTGCAAGATAGATAGGCATTATTCTAATGACTGAAGTGTTATTGCATATATACCCCACTTTCTACTTATGTGAGCTGTCCAAGGCACCTTACATAATCCTCTTCCTCTCTGTTTTATCCTCATAACAACCCTGTGGGACTGAAAGTGAGCGCTTGGCCCAAAATCTCCCTGTGAAACTGGATTCCAGATCGCTTGAGTCCAAGTCCATCTCTTGGGTCATGGCGTTTTTGGACGGCTGCTGAGAGTCCACACTTCAGCAGAGCCCTGTGGCTAAAGTCTCCTGATGGCGCCTTCTCGTCACCTTTGCCCGCTTCTTGTTTGATTGCCTGAAATAATCGTGGTAGTATAAAGAACGAGCAGAGCTAAATTATACAGGACATACAGAGCGAAAGACAAGGGACCCCTGGGAAAACTGCAGGCAGTAGGTGAATAAAGAGAGAGGGTGGAAATATTTATATAGTTTATATATATAAACTATAAAAGTTTATAACCATCATTTAGATTGAGTGGGGAGCTTGTTTGGCAGCCAAATCAGGGAGAGATCCAGGAACTCCTGAGTGAGTTGGGAAGTGCCAAGATTTCTGGTTTGATCCAGATGTGGCCAGCACGGCTTGACTTTGCTTTGGGAGAGAAACCAAAGCATAAAGAGGCACCTTCCCTCCCTGTTTTCTTCTCCCTCCCTGTGTGTGAGTTCTTCCAAAAAAGGAGGAAATGTCACGTCCATAGCGATGTTTTGGTGCCACCTTGTGGCTTAATAGGATCATGCAGGCAGAACTGCATGGTGGCTTTTCATACCAGATTTGGGCTGTGTTGGGATGCACAAGGTAGTCCTTTCCATTTGGTGCTGAATCAGGATGGACCAAACACAGACTTGGGTGCCATTTGCAGCCAAAGTCCCTATATTTCTGAGCTTGAAACGTCATTACCCCCATGCACACACTTGCCTTAGATTAAGGCACATGTAAAAGGGAATTCTTAAAAAACAAAGCATACAAATACACTTGAAGTCAAAGACTGCCGTGGGTGAAGTTTTCCCCCTCTACACATTCAAAGCCACAGGCCTTTCTTGCAAAACGTTCTCTATTGACCAATGGTGTACCATGACATTGCAGTCACAGTCTGGGATGGCTGGAGTTCCTTGTTCCTATCTTCCTTTTCTTTCCTCAAACTGGTGCCTTCCAGACTTTTTGGAGTACACCTCCCATCCTCCCCAGACAACATGGCCAAGGGTCAGGAAAGTCGTAGCTGCAGAGCAAACTCTCCCAAGGGGGCCATCTTTCTACCCATTGACCCCTCACTGACAGACTGGATACTGCTGAGATTTCATCGACCTGTTTATTTATTTGCATATAATAATATGTAATTATTTAATTTTCAAGGCCTTCCTAGGCAGCTGTTTGATCTGCCACAATGCAGAAATCCTGAAATATGTGTAGATGCCTGTTGCAATGCTTATCTCTATGCTTTAGCATTTCATAGGGAAATGCATGGTTTTAGTTGTTTTTACTTAACACATTTTCCTTTGGCTGATTTGTGTAACATTATGTAAAAATAAAATTAAAATGTGGCCTGCAAGTCTGAGGAATGCACATGACACAGGAAGCATGGAATCTGTGGGTTCTAATTCCTAGCATTCAACCTCATTTGAGTCTTGTTGGGGATTATTCTAGTCCTGAGTGAGACTATCTGGGACTTCCAGCTCTTCTGCTTAATTTCCAGTGCATCACTGCTTTAATTTAATTTCTCTTCCCTGGGTGGAAACCCTGTTGGATCATGCCACTCTTCTCAAAAGACTGCGTTTAAGGTGACATGTTGTTCTGACCTTGTAGATGTGTTCCTTGAGAGTGGGTCTCTTATATAAACCTTGAGGAAGAGAGCATGCTCACCTCTTCTATTTTTGGCTCTGGTAAGTCATGGATGCCTCCTTGCGGGAAAACCGGATGGGCTTCATAACTTTCACATCACTTCCCTGTTCACCATCTAGCTCTGCACACGGCCCTGCAGTGGAACCTCACCCAGGGGAATTTCTGTTTCAATCTGTTTCAACATCCCGATTTTCTCCATAATCTCCTTCCCACCTTTAAAAAGAAGATATGTGGCAAACTGAGTGCTTTCTTCAGAAAGGCTCTGCTTGAACAAGTCACAGGTAAGTCTCAAATATCTCTGCTGTTTGGCATGCGATGGCTGAGAGGGAGGCTAACTTGACACGAGGAGAAGAGAACAGGGGGTGGGGTGGACCTTCAGGTGCTCTGGTCTACAACTCCCAGCTCTCCTCCTTGGGCATTGTTGGTTAAAACATCTGGAGATGTACAAATCGCCCACCTCTGTCTAAAGGACTGGAGCTTCACTGAGTCAGTTACGAGGAGCGTTCAATGTATTCTCAGTGTTGGGTTGATTTGCTATTGATGCGGGTAATTAATTATTCCATTAGCTAAGGACACTTTCTGAGGGTATACGTGCAACATTTCAAATAAGTGTGATCATTAGTTCCCTAGTAATCCTCAGTGAAAGACGACCATGATGACTGACGCGACACTGTTGAAGAAAATCGAGCACCGAGCTGTGATTAAGTTCCTTACAAAACAAGGGAAAAGTCAAAAAATCATTCACGAAGAGATGGTGGCCGTTTACCAGGACTCTGCACCTTCATTATCTACTGTTTAAAAGTGGTCAAGTGAATTTAAAAGGGGCAGAGAAAGCATTGAAGACGAACCTCGCTTGGGCGGGCCGCTTACTGCCACTACGAAAGAAAATGTGAAAAAAAATGAGAAACTTGTATTGGAAGATGCCCAAATAAAAATCAAAATGTTAGCAGAGATGACAAACCTATCCGTTGGTACCATATTTACTATTTTTCATGACCATCTTAACCTTTCCAAGGTCTGTGCAAGATGGGTACTGCGAATGCTCATGGCGCCTCAGAAACAAGTGCGAGTCGAGTGCTGTAGGGAGTTTTTAGAGCTCTGTGGTGAAGATCCATCGAGTATTTTTGACTGGATTGTTAGTGGAGATGAAACCTGGGTTCATCACTATGACCCTGAAAATAAGCAGGAGTCCATGCAGTGGCATAAAAAAGGTGCTGACCCTCTGAAGAAATTCAAAGTCACTCCATCGGCCGGAAAAATCGTGGCCACAGTGTTTTGAGACTCAAAGGGAATTTTATTGATTGAGTACATGAAAAAAGGTGAAAGCATAAACGCAGCATCTTATGCAACCTCTCTGAGCAGTTTAAGAGAAGCAATTAAAGAAAAATACTGGGGGAAAACTGACTGCAGGTGTGTTGCTTCTTCATGACAACACACCCGTTCACATGGTGCATGTTTTGAAGACTGCTGTGCGAGACTGTGGTTTCAAAGAAATAAACCACCCACCCCATCGCCCAGACCTGGCCCCCAGTGACTACTATCTATTCCTGAATTTAAACAAAGATCTTCTTGGAAAGCGATTTTCCGATGATGAAGAGCTCAAGGCAGCAATTAATGCAAATTTTTTAGACAAGGAGGAAGGGTATTTTTTACAGGGAATTGAAAAGTTAATTTCTAGATGTAATAAGTATATTGAAGTTATGGGGGATTACATTGAAAAATAAAAATTATTTCAATTTATTATTCCTTTTTCTTCATGCTGATACCGAGAATACATTGAACGCCCCTCATACGCTCTGCTCACAGATTTATCTCAAGTAATTCTTATGGGAACTAAGCACAGCTAAAGTATTCTAGGTCTAACTCAAGAGCATTTAGTAAGCCAAACTGGATCAGAGCAAAGGTCCATTCAGTCTGGCATTCTGATTAACTAGATGCTTGTACATGGCCTACAGAGAGGGCATGAAGAGGATAAACTAGCTTGTTTCTGTCCTCCCAAGAAATTGCTCTCGAGGAGAACCAAAATAAAGAACGTGCACGATGACCTAAGCCACTACCAGATCTTTCTTCCTCTGTGAATTTGTCTTCAGGCTAAATCTGTGTGAATTGTGTGTTAGAAACATAGAAACAGAGCAAGTCAGAAGGGGTCTCCTGGGCCATCTAGTCTGACCCCCAGCTCCAGCCGGCTCCGCTCACAACATGCCCATCATGTGCTGTATGTGTTCTCGCATCTTGTCTAGGGAAAGAAGGAGGGGGACAGAAGGAAGAGTTTGGAGCAATTGTGTAAATTGGCAAACCTGGAACCTGCCAAAGTTTTACAAATTCTGTCTTGAAGCGTGTTCTGATTTGAGTCTATATAAGATTGCGAATTTTGTTTGTTTCTATTTGCATAGAAAGGACCTTAACATAGGAGAAAAGTGGAAGTACTCAGTCACTCTCTCATCACTGCTGAAGGAATTTCACACAGAGATGCATCACTTCTTTCCATCACAAGTTCAAAGAACTGTCACTCCTATTTTCTTTGTGTCTTCAGCCCTGGAGATGGCATTCCACGGTCAGGGTGCCACTTTCCTGGAGTAGCTACCTGGGGCATCTTGGGTAGCAAAGGGTCTCCAAGGAAGAGCTTAACAGAGCAAAGCTCAAGGAACCAAGGTTCAATTTGGATGCCAGGAAGCACTTCCTGACAGTCAGGACCCCCAGGGTGTGGACTGGGCTTGCACGAGAGGTCGTTGAGGCCTCATCAGTGTGGGTGTTCAAGGATAGGCTGGATGTCCACATGGTGGGCATGTTGTGAGTGGAGCCAGCTGGATCCGGGGGTCAAACCAGATGGCCCGGGAAGCCCCTTCTGACTCCCTCTGTTTCTATGTTTCTGTGTTAATAACTGGGTAGATACCTGTGGAGACAGGTGATGCTTAGCTAATTTGTTTTCCAGACCTGATGAATGTTCATGGCAAAACCTGCACTTTGAACCTTAAATGGATCCAGAGGGTCTACTTTTGACAAAATACTGACTCAGTATGATCTAAGATAAACTTTTCGATGTGTTGGAGTCAAACTTCCATCAGCCTGGCTGGGGAATCCTCAACATAAGAACTTCCCCAACCTGGAGGGTACCGACCTGGAAGGTACTAGGTTGGGGATGTCCATTCTGGAGTCTCACAGACTTGGAATGTAGGAAAGAAACAAAATAAAACAATGACTTAAACTGTTTTCTTCTACAATTATCGGATTCCTCTAGGTTGCTTCTGGGCTGTTTGGGCCAGACCTTAACAGCAAGAAGATGGTTCGACGTGAGATTCTGCTTCTTGTTTTGTGTGTGCTGTCACAAGGTAAGCTGTGAAAGCCAACCAGAAGGTTGAGGGAGGCAAGTGGAATGGTTTTCCTCTGGAGTGTATCTGTTGACCATCCATGGGGAAGTGGAGTAGCTTTAAGTGGGTCAGTCCTCGCATATTATTTCAACCTTCCAGACATCGCAGGAGGTGGGATCAAGCCAAGTGATATGCTAATGACACAATTATGGTAATAGAAGGAGAGCGGCCCATGCGAATTCCCTTCACATTTGCAAACATGACCTATCCACCACCCTGAGTCTAAGTGCGAACAAAGGTCTAATGATTGGAAATCCATCATAATCCCCCAAGCTTGCATTTACATGTGCAGAGTTGTATAATGGTGCACATTTGAAAATGCATGTGTGTACACTTCTGAAAATGTAGAATTCTCCAAAATGTGCATTCCTGTGCAGATGAAACTGGCTGGGCTTAAGAGTCAAGGCACAGGCAGTGTCCTCAACATTGGAGTTGTTTGGATCAAAGAAGATTGGCAGTTCATAAAGACCCTGTGGGCACTCTTGTGCCAGCTGCCAGAGTGCCTGGGAGAGCAATCACTGCAGTCTGGAGGGTATCCTGGAGGTTTTGCTTGCTTGGGGTGGGACTAAGATCTTGAGGGCTGAGGAGGCCGAGCTGTCAAGAGGTCCCTCATGGCTCTTTCCTTGCATTTCCCCCAGCTGCAGCCTGCTTCCAGCTCATCACCCCATCCAAGTGGGGAGCTCACCTCGCCAACTGCTCAGCCCCTTTGAAGACCCTCTTGCCTGAATATGTCATCATCATCCACACGGCTGGAACATCATGCGAGACGCAGGTCGAATGCAGCAGGGAAACAAGGGGGGTCCAGGACTACCACCTGAAAATCAAAAGATGGTGTGACATTGCCTACAAGTAAGATGGCCAAGACCCTTCAAATGGTGGCTAGGGCACACTCCAACAGCCTCCGGTTGAGCTGCTCTGCACATTCAGTGTAAGGAGGGAGACACCGTAGTGGCAATCTTTGTTGCTGGTGGCATCGCTCCGCATGTGCAACCTACATTGGGTTTCCATGCCATCCAGCAGATGTGCTGAGGAGGGGATGGGAAGGATGCTGGGGTGCTGATAGGGGTCTGCATAAGCCATCATCCCCAGCCTCACCTCCTTCCTGCCCCCATCACAGCCCCTTTCCACTTCTCCAAGGGTCAGTGGCAGCTGGTCCAGCTCTTGTCTTCAGACTTTCGGTTGCAAGTCTGCAGGATCTTGGAGCTGGGCTCTGAATATTCCTATGCCCCCTCTGCCACAACATCAGGAGGCCAAAAGATTGTACCCTAACTGCTTTTAATATGAACTCAATAGCGGAACAACCTCCATCTGTCTAACAATCCAAAATGAAACAGATACTTTACCTTCTGTCTCCATAATACTAAAGACCAGCTGGTTTTAGATATACACACAGAAAAAGAGTGAGATAGTTTGTGTGTCTTGTAGCTAGGAGTTTAGCATGCCCTAGGACTGTTTTGCCTTGGACTGAAAATGTCAGGGAAGAGAATTCTGGCTAAACATCAGCAGAGATATCCTGATGGCAAGACCAATTCTATTGTGGAAGTGAGCACCTCAAGCATTAGGAGACTCCTCATTGTTGGAGAAGTTGAAGCAGAGGGTAGAAAGCAATCTGTCAAGAATGCCGTCAATGCAAGGTTTCTGCAGGGAGCAGAGGGGTTGCCCAAATTACTTCCTTGGCTTCTTCAACTTGAAATTTCTACAGTTTTAGACCATGTGATGCAGGCCTACTTCTGAAGTGCTTCAAAGGTATGTAAAGTTTCCCACTTGGACACTTCCTCTCTTCCATTTGCCTTCCCTTTCCACCTATTTAAAAGAACTGTCAAATGTAGTCTTACGCCGAAGAATTGAGGCCTTTGAACTGTGGTGCTGGAGGAGGTCCTGTGAGTCCCTTGGACTGCAAGGCGATCAAACCGGTCAGTCCTAGAGGAGATCAACCCTGACTGCTCTTTAGAAGGCCAGATCCTGAAGATGAAACTCAAATACTTTGGCCACCAAATGAGAAGGAAGGACTCCCTGGAGAAGACCCTGATGCTGGGAACAACAGATGGCAAAAGAAGAAGGGGACGGCAGAGGATGAGGTGGCTGAATGGGGTCACTGAAGCAGTTGGTGTGAGCTTAGGTGGACTCCGGGGGATGGTGGAGGACAGGAAGGCCTGGAGGAAGGTTGTCCATGGGGTCGTGATGGGTTGGACACAATTTCGTGACTAACATACATATATATGTAGTCTTAAAGGATTTCTATATAGGATCAAGAAAGTAGCTCTCCAAAGAACCTCTCTCTCTCTTTCTGCCCCCTTGCAGTTTCCTGATTGGTGAAGATGGGAACGTGTATGAAGGACGAGGGTGGCGCAGTGAAGGATCCCACACCTATGGCTACAACGACTTGTCTCTTGGCATTGCTTTCATAGGTTCCTTCACAGGTAAGTTTATCCACAGCTTGGAGAATAAAGTGCGGCCACGGTCAGTAACCATCAGCATAGCTATATAATTCTCTCTGCTTGGAGTGAGAATTTACTCAAATGGAACAAATGATTCTGGCCAACCCTAACCCCCAGTCCAGATGTTTCAGATTTCCTTCCTCATCAGCCCCGGCTTGCATGGCCAGTGCTCCAGATGTTTGTAGACCCTTGGGAAGGGGGAAGGTTGTGATACCTTTAAAGAAGTGGTGTTGGGTGTTCTGTGTGAATACCATTGCCCGAGTTATTTCATGAAACAACCAATGTTGCCACTAACTTTGCAACAGAGTGAGGAAGGATGACACTCTTAGATTTGGAATCCTCCAGTTCCTCATGTTTTTGAGGCTAAAGGTGGTCTCATTCTAAACTTTATGAATTTCTCCAGGCGGAAGGGCCATTCACCTCAATGGTGAGAATGAAACGGATAGAAATTTGGCATGAAAATCCTTAGTGCTTTATGTTAATTTCTCCTTGCCTAATCTACTTCCTTTTAAAAGGCATTTCCCTATTATAAAACATTTATCTGAACACTATTTCCTCAAATTATGTATTTTTGCATGCTGGAAGCAGGTAAGAAAAGAGCTTTGTTGGGTCAGGCAGAAGGTCCAGTGCACCACAAAACTCTTCTTAAAGATCTTCTCATGGAGGACCCCATGACAAGGGTCCCCATTGTCCTTAGCCTTCTGGAATCAGCAGGTTGGAGAGGACAGGTCTAGAGAAGGGTGCAGGGGCCATTTTGCATACCAAAGGAACATGTTTATAAGAGCATGTGGTGTTTTGGCCTCGCCTTTTTGTCTTCTAGAGAGATCTCCAAACCCAGCAGCATGGAAAGCCCTGAAGTGCCTGCTTGACTTCTCTGTGAAGATTGGCTACCTGGATCCTTACTACCTCATCACAGCGCACAGTGACATCAGCAGCACCATATCCCCCGGAGAACCTGTCCGTGCAGAGATTGCAAAGTGGCCAAACTATAAGCACCACTGAGAAGGACTTTTTCTGAGTCTGACTTTTCTTGCCTTTCTCTCTGGAAAGAATGAGAACGGATGAAGGGAGAGAACGGAATGGATGAAGGGAGAGAATGAGGAGACATTTTTCTGGTGTTGAATTATTTCAGCTAGCTAGCTCAGCTCAAGAATATTCCATTCTGTTAGAGTTTTGTTTTTCCCTCCTTAGTGTTTTTTCCCCACTAGGGAATTGTTTTTTTTTGTATTTGTATTTGTATTTGTTTTTGCAAAACCTTCTGGTTCTCCAGCACCTGTTGATGCCGCCTTGCATGCAGGGAAGGTGCTATTTTGATTATGTAAGGGCCAGCACTTGGAGAAAGTATTTGTCTGTATGATTTGGTGTTAGAGACCTAAGAATCTAAACAATGGTGCTCGAAATAAAGGAACATAAGAGGTCTGCATTTTGAAATTTAAGCCTGTGCTTTTAGTTTCAAGGCTGGAATCGGTGTGGATTTTGAGGGAGAGTAGGAAGGGGCACTGTGCAACAATACGGGTCTTTCTCCTAGCAATAAACATGACAATTGTTGGTCAGAATGGTTCAGTCTGTCTCCCAGATTCTCCTAGACTTGGAAGGTCTGTGTCTCCTTCCAAGGAGGTGTTGTCTTGTGTTAGGACAGGGCCAAGCACAGATTATAATAAATTCCCGGTACCATTTCCTGGCCTCTCCACTTAAGAAGGTTCTCAGGAAGGCTAATGTCATTTAGGTGAACCATCTAAATGGACTTGGTAGATGGGTTCATATCATTTCCTAGTGGTATATTTGACAGTCAACTCAGAAATAGACTTCTGGCTGGAAGGAAGGAAGGAGAGCAGAAAATGTTCTAAGCCAGCAATGCAAACACAAATGCTTCTTAAAATCCGAGCAAACAAGCTATAAAACCAACTCCTATGACATATGACTTGGTAACATCCACCTGTGGCCAACAGCCATGCATTGAAGGCCATATGCAACATGTGGGAAAATCGCAGGAGGCAAGCTGTCAGCCTCCTCTAGGGAGGAATGGCGTAAGGGCAAGGTTGCCACCATATTTTCTCCCAAACACTGTGAACCCCAAATGGAAGCATTAATGTTCCTGTGTTGGTCTCCATCATCCAGAAAACATTGACCAAACCTTAGTGCTAACATGAGAACCAGGCCTATGTCTGGAACCATGGCATGATTGGTGGTGTTATTTTGAGTTCATCCTCATCTGTTATAGATGGTCCTTTTTGTGGGTCACTCCTGATACCTGCTTCTACTTCTTCTGCCTCATTTGTGAGAGAACAAAAAGGCACCTGAGCATTTAGTCCAGGCATGTGAAACCTCTTTCAGTCCAAGATATGAATTCTATCTGGGAGAAACTCTTGAGGGCTCTGTCAAAAGATATCCAAAGCCCAGTATATTTTAGCTTAAACCTCTTATTGTCAACCTCAGGTGAGGCAGTTCAATCTTTTGGAAATGGGGTGCACGAGGATGTGTAAATGATGCTGCTTTTAAATAGCTCCATGAAACCACAGGATGATCTCAGCATGGATAGCATCAGTACGTGAATGACGCCTGGTTTTATTGCTGGCTTCCATTGTCTGATCCTGAGTAGGTAGTGAAAGTGAGGAAGTTGGTATTGAGGGGAGGGCAGGGTTGGATTTGATGATGGGCACAACTCTGTCCTTATCAAAATGGGAGCACATCTGGCCCAAGAACCAGATGAGCCAGTTGGAGGTGTGCAGCCATTGCTGGTTGGATCTGAGCAGAAGTTCCCATCAGACGGAAGGCTTCCATCTTGGTGGCACTCCTCGATCTGACATGATCTGATCTGATCTGATCTGATGAGGCAGCTTCTTATGTGCCTCTGGCCTTTATGTGATGCTGCCCTGGAAGACCATCTGGAAATATTAGTAGTCCAGGATGGGACTGCCGGATTGCGGGTGGAGGCAGGACGCTGGAGGAACACATGACTTTGGTCCTTTATCAACTGTTCCAGTCATTAGTTAGTTACTGGGCTCTGTTCCAAGTCCTAGGAAGATGCAAAGATCCCCTTCTCCTTGTCCTAGCACCACAGGAGTTGGCTTCCCATCCCTCTGCCATTGGCATCAATGCTGTGGAGATGCAAGAGCTCAGGACAATGCGGTGAGATCATGAGAGGAGGAGGTGGGGGACATTACTTAGACATTACATGGAGAAAAGGGCAAATCTAGAAAAGGGCTGAGGCAGTTTTGAAAGCACCCTTTTTGTCAACATTTCTAAGTTCCTAATTGTGATTTCTTTTCATCGAGTAGCCAAAACTTTCTGGGCAGTTAACTACGATTTTGCTGTTACTAATGCTCAGGGATGCTGGTGGAGTTTGTTCTGCCATATATCCTAGAAGCTGATCAGCACTTCTTAAATCTACCTGTGTATCAGAATATAGTCCCCTTCCCCCTACACACACTTTCTTCATTTTCTGAAGCGTGCAATAAAATTCTTGACTCCAAAAAATGAAGATGTATGCAAATATGTATGTGTTAGGTTAAGGTGCATTAAAACTGCACAGTTTGAGATACAGTGCATATAAGATGGTTTTTAAAAGCCAGTGCAAATTTTTAGGCAGTTTTCTCAAAAAAAAAAAAAAAAAAATCACAGATTGATGCAGAAACTGGATGGGACAGAAAGAGGAATGCTGATAGAAACACACTGGTAATACTCTGATGAGTTTGTTCTCTGCAGTTATTAGAAGTATTTGCATTTAAAATAATTAAACTGCTTACAGGAAACAATAGACGCTAACAAATCACAGGTGCATTTTTAGTCAACGGGCTAGTGTTTAATGACTCCATCTGAATGACCAAATGCAATTGAAGATGAAGCCGCCTCTCAAGCAACCAACAACGAAACTCTGCCATAGTAACCAGCCATCCTTGCTATTATGATAAAAGGGTTATTGAAACTGTTGGGCGACTCCCTTTGTGTTTCTCTCTTCCACCATGCAGGAAGAATGTTTTGTCACACTCCCGTCATGTGCTTACAGCCGATCTGTTCCTGTCTGTCTCTCTCCTGCTCAAGTAACTCACCTTCCTGGCATATGATCATCTGGGTGGGAGCCACTAGAACACAACAAAGGAATGGGTTAACATCAGCAGCAAAGCAGGTTTTGTTAGCAGGCAACCTCATCATTCACCACTCACGTTCTTAAACAGCTTGGCATAAGGAGCTGCTCCTTGCAAAGTGCATTTTTCTGGCCGGGGTCTTGCAAATTACCACTCAGCCTGCTGCTGAACTGGGCAAGTTTTGGGATTTTGTTCATATCCAGCTCTGATTTAGACTTGGAGAGGAAGTGAAGGTGGTAGTGGGGATCACAGTGAAAGCTCACCTAGTCCAGCCTGCTACTGTGAAGTAGTAAAGTTGTTGCAAGGCTATAGGAACACAGAAATCTGCCATTTATTGGTTCAAACCCTCGGTCCATCTAGGCTAGTGTTGCCAATTCTGACTGGCAGCAGCTGCTGTCCAGAGTTTCAGGCACATGTTTCTCCAAACTTGAAGATTCTGGGGCTGAACCTGGGACTGTTGGTAAGCCAAGAAGGCCTGCACCCAGCGAGAATTGGATAGGTGACCCTCAACTCCTCCAACCAGCTTGGGGAACCCAGAGGACATCTTCAGGTGAGATGCTGTGACGAGACACAATCAGTTACATTGGTATGTAATATACACATCAGCACCACCATCATATATAGACGCATATATTGCTGACCGCTTTATAAACTGTTTCTAAGCAGAACAAGATTAGGAATAATGTACATGCTATTAAGGAGAAGGCCGGTGAGGACCCCTGCAAGCTTCCATTCCAGAAGATTACAGCCATCCTATGTGGGGTGCGGAGAAGAACGTGAAACTGCACAATTTTAACTAAGTCAAGAGCAGAAGAAAAATGCAGTGCTACAAAATCGCTGATCGTGTAAATTAGGCTCATCTTATCATGCCTCATCTTGCAGAAGGAAACCCCACAGCTAAGAGAAAGTAGCTTGCCCAATCTCATCTACTGAATCATGGCAGTTTGCATCTGGGCTTTCTGGTTTAGACCCTAACCCAGCCTTGCCCAACCTGGTGTATTCCAAGTTGGTCATGGTGGCTGGAAATGACAGAACTGTTTTGCACAGCTGGAGGGAACCAGGTCGGGGTACGCTTGTTTAGTTCCTCACTGAACCTTACTCTGGATAAGAACCTGTAGCATCACACCCTTAAATGCTTTGGCAATCATTTGTAATTGGTGTGAGAGAAGCTATGTAGCACAGCTGCAGTGAATCATAGTCATTCCACCTCTCAGCCCTCTGCTTCCTTGTTTTTCCCATGGCAGAAGTGGTATGCATTCTTGATTGGACACTTAGTCACCCAGGGTGGAGTGGGCTAAGGACACCTAGGTTCTCTGTTGGCAACCTCTCCCATCTCCTAGTTTAGGTGCCCTGAGCTCAGCCTCCTTCGATTCCCTCCAGGAGCCATCGCTCAGGCATCCAGACATGTCCAAGCTGATCAAAGTCTTCATGGACATGATGGACAGCAATGCCAAGGCCAGTCAGAAGAAGGTGAAGGAGACAGAGAACTTCCAGAAGGGTGAGTTCAAAAAGCTGATCCAGCATGAGCTCTCACCAGTCAAGGTAAGTTTGCTTGATGATATTCCATGGTCCTCCTTGTCCTCTTCTGCACTGATGCCCAGAAAATATTATGAGAAGGCAGGTGGAACACCCTGTAGACAATTAAGTGGCCTCTTCCTTGTTGCCCCTCTGTGTAGTCACTGGAAGGAAAAGGAGTTTTCACATGTTCAGACGGCCTCCTGGGTCCTAGTCCCCACTTGGCCATGAAGTCAAGTGCATTTGGGCCAGTTGGTGACTCTCAGCCGAAGGCACCCCACTGGGTGGTTGTTGTTGTGAAGATAAAAGGGAGAAGAGAACCTTGTTAGCTGACCTGGGTTTTTCAAGCTTCTTAGCATGCTTTGTGTGTTCAAAATACATACTTTGGTGGATGGGCAGTGTTCTCGTAACATCTCTTGCTCAGTTCCCATCTGGATTCGCATTAGCTGCTCAGTCAATGTCAACAGGAACACTACACAAACAGCAGTTATCACAGATGAAACCTGTGACATTCCATGCTTCCAATCCAGACAAATTTCCTCCGTAGACCAATGCAGGGGGAATTGCAGAACTTGGGGCAAACTTAAGAATATCTCTGGTGGACACAAGCCAACAAACCGATTGTGTGTTCAAGCAGGGCATGTTGAAACAAGAACGAAACTTTCCCATCTCCCTATATTCTGCAGGAAATGGGAGAGGTTCAGGTCCCTGTTGAGGAATTTCACTGTGGTTCTTGTCACTTTAGGGTGCAGTCTGAGAGATGTTTGAATCTTTTGCCCATCTTTACTACACACCTTTCTCGTTTCCTCATTATGTTGCTCCAGAGGACCACCAGCAATAAGTACAAAAATATGAAAAACCTTCATGATTATGAAAAAGAACTGATGGAAGACAAAGAAGTCAAGGTGTGTGTTTACTGAAGAAGGTCTTCACAGAACGTGGTGCTGGCGTGAATGTCAAGGAAGGTAATATCCTGCACTGGTCCAGGAGGGTGTGAGTAGCAGAGGGGCCATGCCTATTCATGGATCACAATTTCCCCAACTCTAGGGCCAGCGTAGAGGCAGCATAGAGAGCAGGTGTCTCTCTCTCTCTTTGCAAGGCTGTGTGGGGCAGGTCCTTGGCAGGTTCTGAGGTGGAGGTGCATGAGGAGGCATAGGGGTGGAAGCAAGGCGGGATGAACCCTTTGAAGCTCCTTTGAGGTTGCTTAGTGACGTTTCTCACACTGAGCATGAGACTCCGTCTGTTTTGAAAGAGATGGAAGTGTTTTAGGGAAGGGAAAAGGTTTTGGACACTCCAGTCCTTGACCCAGTGAGGAAGCCTCATGAGAGCAGACCTGCTAAGTATTGATGTGTTTCGTTGATGAGCTTCATACACAACTCTGTATCTGCCAGGTTTATTGAGTGGTGAACTACAAAAAAGAAACACAGACTCAGAATACAAAGTCAGATTGCACGTCTAAATGTACTGATGGTAACCAGGGAAGACTTATTTAAAAAAAATTGTCTTCAGCAAATGTGGAAGTAAAGCTATCTGGACAGACCCAGGTTCCGGATTCACAATAGCTGGCAGCTGCCACAGGTCCAAAGACCCAGAAGGGCCACCCCCAAGCCCTGTGGCAATTATTGCCATCACTGGTGCTGCTCCAGTGGCCGCCCTTTCTCCTTCCAGTCCAGTTGGCTTGCTGGCAAAGGTTTCACTGGTACCATATTGGAAGAACTGTCCCATTCTCCTTCTGAGTAGCAGCGTTCTGAATGGATGAGATGGATTTGGAATGGCCTTTCTGCATGCTTCTGAAAGGCATGTCAGGAGTTCTTTGCAAATTCCACTCGGCAGTTTTTGATCTAATCTGCGCATGATCATCTGTACTGAACCTTGATGTTCTCTTATAGGATCCTCATCTCCACTGGAAATTGCAGAAATTCTGCATAAAGCCACTAGAGCAGGAACTGGAAATTGATGGGATCAAGAATCTCCCTTTCTTCCTTTCTTTCTTTTTTTTGGAGGGGGATTTGTAAAGGAAGAAATTAGTACTCCTTCTGTTAAACAGTCTCCCAAAGTCACATCTTGTCTTGCATCCATTTTGGGGAAGGGAGAATTGTACACCTGAGAAACAGTTGCCCTAGGAATGTTCGCCAAGGTGCCCATCCTCAAGGGCACAAACTCAGTGCAAAATGGGAACCTGATAGCCTGCAATTCCCTCCCTCTTTAAGTATCATAGGCAGGTGGCAGGCCTAGCAGACAGGCAGCCCGTGTCTTCTACTGAAACAGCAGGAATAAGAATGGGGGAGGCGGATGAAGGTCTTAGCAGAATGCAGGAGGGCCTGAGGTAAGGGTGAAGTCAGGAACCAGCAAGGTCAGCCACAAACGAGGTATGGAGAACCAACAACAAAGGGAAGGTCTGGAACAAGCAAGGTCAGATACCAACAAGATGCAGCAGCTCCAGGAGCAAAGGCAGAGACAGGAACATACAAGGGTCAGATACCAGCATGGTGTGAGCCGAGGAAGCTGAGGCTGGATGTGAGCAAGGCAGGGCAGGGTCAGGGACAAGACAAAGGCAGGAGCAAGAGCAGGATGAAGATGCAGTTGAAGACATGACTGGAAGCAGGACCGGAAATCCTACTGAGCCACCACAAACACCCACGTGGCTGCAATCAAGTCAAGGGAAGTCTTCTGAGGAGCCGTCCAGAGCAACCAGCTGCAATGAGTGACTGACAATGCAGGCAAGGAGCCACTGGTCCTCCTTCCAGCCTGCCTCCTTCCACAGGCTGGACCAGATGAGAAGCACATCAACAAGAAGGTTGGCTCTTCAGACCTGGACTGAAGAACCCCTCCAAAAGAGGACTATCTTCTGCCAGCTTTAAAAGCACAGGACCATCCTCTTTAAAGTACCATCTGTTTTCATGAAACATGGAGGCCTTGTAAGAGAAAGTGCGTGTGCTTCTCCCAGGGGTGGGCAAAGGAGTGGCGTGTGAGCTTGCTGGTGTTCTCTGAACCTTAGCTCACTGCATGTCCTCTTGGACTTATGTTTGTGGCTCATTAGGTGTGAGTGGGAAAATTGTACAAAAGGAACAGTTACGGAATGTCACATGGTGCGAAGTACATTTGTGAACACTTTGCCACAGATTAGAGTACCAGTAAAGTAAAAGTGGTGCATTTTAAGCCAGTTGTGCATTTTGAGAAAGTGGCAAAGTTTGAAAAGCTCTGTATTTCTATGTATACATGCTTGTGATCATGAACATGGGGATTTGGGAGCATTTTTGGAGTACATGAGCTCCTGTTTGCATTTGGGACTCTGAAATGGAACTCTTGTGTTTCCTAGCGCCTTTTCACCCCATTCCAGGTGCAATCCAACAGCAGGTGGTTGATTAGATAAAGCACAAGCTCTTTCATCTTTTTGTGCATGAGACGAAGAACCTGAAACTCCCTCAGACTGAGTAATGATACTCGTTGCCCCAAACTTGTTTATGACTCCTGCACATTGGCCATTGTGTGGGTGGATTAAGTCTCGCCAAGTCTCCTTCTGGCTTATACTAGAAAACCAAGAGTTACCAGCTGGAGCCTGATGTAAATCACACACACTTTGAATGAAAGAATTCTGAGTGTGGGAATTTATTTTGAGGAACAGAGCTGAGCTCATCTCAGAGGCCTTCCACATTTGTTCCTAGCTCTTCTCACCATCCACCAGCTTCCCGATTGCAGCATTGGAATTGGAGGGTGTGCACACACTTGAGGCCTTTGGCTTCTGCCATTGTGAGTCAGAAGTCCTTGCCAACTGCACATCACCCAGAGATCTGACAGAAGATCCCTGTCCACCTTCTTGCCCACCCCAACTGAAACAACATTTATGGCATGGGTGGACAACATCCGGGGTGAGGGAGGAGCACTGACCCACAGAGCCCATCAGGGGCTACATTTGTTAGCCCAAATGGTTGTGGTGGCAGCAAATTCCCTGGTGGGGCCAGGATTAAACTGACCTTCTAAAACAATGAAGATTGTGGAGCTTCCAGAAGAGAAGATCCCCACATCCCTCACCCTGGTTCTGGTTCTATGGGAAATCCATCTTGTTCATATGGACAAGAGACTCTGAGAGATGGTTTCTCAGGGAAGGAGATGGGCTCCTTGCTGAAATAGGCTCCTGATACATCTCTGCCCCCTCTTTCCTACGTAGAGCTGAGTATGGCCCTGTCATTTTTCATCCGCAATAGGTAGGTTGATCCAAGAGATGACGAAGACCCCAAGGAAGCTTCATGAGAAGTCATGATTTAAACCAGTGGTTTTCTGAGTAATTTTCTGATGCTTCTTCTTCGAGAAATGTGGTCATTGACAAGATAGCTCTCTGAACAGTTATCTGGGAAACACCAGCAGGTGCTCCATGAATTTCCTTCACCTAATACACACATCTCCTAGGTGGAGGTGGACACTCTCCATTTGGTTTCTGTTTCTCTTTTCTGGGTCTTAAGTTCAATTTGTCCCATTCCTGCATCAATTTATGACTGTTTTTGTTTTTGAACACACACACATGTACATGTACACACACACAGTACCCATAATGTACACATCTCCATGCGTATTTATAATAAGTGTATTTATGAATGTATGTTTGTCTAAGGTATGAATATTTTTCAATGTTCCTTCACATGTTTTTGCTGTGTTATTTTCACTAATGAATGCCTTTGTGTATGCAATTTTTAGTGGACAACTTTACTGTAAAGTTAATAAAAGTGAAAATGAAGAATTAAAACTGTAGATGCACCTTACTTCCCTAGCCTGAGTATCTAAGATATCTTTTCTTCAGGATCTTGTGAATAACAGCTCTATGCCGATCCTTTATTACCAGCCAATAATTGGTCCCAGCAGCTTGAGAAAACGAATTTGCTGAAGTTTTCTGAATCCTGTCTTGAAACTTACTGTAACTCCATATCAGGCTGCACACTCTCTTCTTTTCCATGCAAATCCGCCTGTGCATTTTCATGCAGATTTTTCCAAGGTCTGTCTCAGCTGTGTATGGAGTTGGCCCAAACAGCAGGCATTCCAATGTATAGCTTCTAGACTCTGAATCTGAACTTGGAGAAGAGGCAGGAATGGGACGTATAGCAGAAATGCCGAAGTGAACAAGTGGTGAGATGAGCCAAGTGACTTGTAGGAACCTGTCGCCTCTAGGAGACACTGTAGGACAGGGAGGACGAGAGGGCAAGGGGTATGCATTTATCCGCCAAGTGGGACATTGTCAAGTCAAATCAATGAACCTATTAAGTAATGGCCAGTGTTCTTACTGTCTGGGACACAAGCAAAGAAAACCTCCCTGATGAATTCAGCTTCACTGAGGTGGGAAAGGAGGAGAGGGATTTGGTTTGAAATTGTCTTCGAACATGAGAAGGATGCATCATTGATAGATGCTCTCCTGAGTTTTAGAAACATAGAAACAGAGCGAGTCAGAAGGGGTCTCCCGGGCCATCTAGTCTGACCTCCGGCACCAGCCGGCTCCGCTCACAACATGCCCACCATGTGGACGTCCAGCCTATCCTTGAACACCCTCACCGATGGGGCCTTAGCGACCTCTTGTGGAAGCCCATTCCACACCCTCGGGGTCCTAACTGTCAGGAAGTGCTTCCTGGCATCCAAACGAAACCCTGTTTCCCTGGGCTTTGCTCCGTTGGAGGGTGTCCTGCCTTCCTCTGCAGGGGAGAACAGGTCTCTCCCCACCTCCATGTGACATCCCCTCATGTACTTGTACGTCTCCAACAGATCCCCTCTGAGTCTCTTCTTCTCCAGGCTGAAGAGACCCAGTTTCCTCAGTCTCGCCTCATACCCCATCCCCTGCAAACCGGCCACAAGGATGCTACAAGGAGCCCTTCCAGAAATTCTTCAACATTGAACCTGGATGCCAAATATTTTGCATACCAAATATGTATTCTACCAGTTCTTCTTGGTTCTCTCCTAGTTCCATCAACATTTTATTCCCAGCCAACTTTTTCTAGGATTCCTCATCAGGATTGGGGATAGACAAATCTGTCAGTTTTGGTTACACTCATTGACTCTTTTTTCCAGCCTTAAGTTTGGTTCATCCCGAAACTTCGAGAATTTTGCAATTTGCAAGGACATTAAATTTTATGCCTGTTTTCCTAATATGTACATATAACAGCTCTATTTTCCTGTAACAAATGGAAATTTTGAAGGCTGTTTATCTAATATAATGTATATTGGAACCTTATTCTCTCTAACATATGCATTGTTTGCATGCATTTTTAATTGGGATTTCAGTTCATTTAGTCATTCAAATAAGGGAAATTAGGTAAGTTTGCATCAAAATATGAACTGAACAAATCTCTCCCCCATTCCTAGCCAGATCTTTTGTCATTGCTTCAACCCTCTCCTTAATCAGTCAGACAAGGAGGATGGGGCGCAATAAATACTCTGCAGGAAAAGACCAATGTAATAATTAGTACATTAAAGCAAGTTTGTCAATATATTTTGTTTTATTGATGCTTTACATGGATAGACTGGGAGCTTAGAGGAAAGAAAAACATTGCCAGGAAAATGTTAGATGTATGGGTTGGGCACTGGAAACCTTAAGTATATGTTTGGAAGATTAGAACTGTTGTCACGTGGAATGCTTCTTCAGTGGCGCATCCTCCAATCACCAAGGCTATCAAGAGGATGCATGCTGGTGGCGAAGCGTTAATGCGATGGATTGCATCGAGGTCAATTGAATGACATGGCCTGAGACCATGAAACCCCTGACCTTCTGAGTTTCTGGAGCTTATTTTGTGGCATGTGTCAAAGAAAGCCAAAAGGAGAAGACATCATCACCACGGAGCCCAACCCAAGATGGAAGCAAGCCAAGCTGAGTTATCCAGGTTGCCCTTCTGCAGTAAATCCTTCTTCCCGGCCTTTGTTTCTTCAGGCCTTCCCTCGAGTAGCTGTTTCCATAGCTTCTTAACAGCACTTGGGGTCTTGGCTTTGCTGTGGTGGGTACACCTTCTTAGGAGGGCAGTATTGCTGAGGGGGTGGGCAGCACTGCTGAGGAGGGGGGCAGCACTGCTGAGGAGGGGGGCAGCACTTCTGAGCAGGGGGGCAGCACTTGACTTGAGGTGGAGGGGGACAAGTTTGCTTGCATTGCTGGCTTTGGTAGGACATCTTCTGAAGTTTCAGGGAAGCCTAGAAAAGAGAGGAGAGAACTTGCTGTATGTACAGAGCTGGTCCCAAGCTATTTTGCTGCCTGAGACAAGGGACAACGTGGTGCCCCTTCTATTCCATGCACAACTGGATTGGCAGTTGAACCTTTCTTTAACAATTGACCATGGGGCAGCATCCTTCTCCACCCCACCGAAAAGTAGCTGGCTAGCCTAGATGTTCCATACAGTATACTGCATGGCCAACAACTTTCCCCTTCAATATTTTACTGCTGCTTGCCCACATCTGGTGTATCTATAGAAATTTGAACATCTACGCAGTACACATTGATCCTGTAGATATCGGACCATGGAAAAAGGAACATGAGAGAAGCCGGCTAGAGCCTGGGGTCAGCCTAGATGGCCCGGGAGACCCCTTCTGACTTGCTCTGTTTCTATGAAATGGCAGCAGGCCTGCATGTCCTTGGAGAGGTGAAGTTTTAGCCCAGGTACACTGCAGCCAATCCCCTGTGTTGGCCTTTAGGGCAACCCAAACCATTCCCCCATCCCCTATTCGCACTTGGGTGATTCTATTTTATGGTGGCTATCTTAAGATGCTTAACAGCATCAGAAGATCTCTGATCTGCTTCAGACAAAAGCCCCAGGATTCTGCTCTCAAAGGGGCCATCCAGATGTTTCTGAGATGCGCATCAGCAGGACAGGCACAAAACACTCACAAAAATATGCATTGGAATTGAGAATATCATAAAAGGGCCATTTGGTTTTAATTCTTCCTAGGGTTGCTACTGTATGCTTACAGGAGTAAGTTCTGTTGAACTCAGCAGGTCTAACTTCTGTGTAAATCAAGTGAAGTTAGGATCATATTACAATTTCATACTGGTTCATGATTTTATTGATTTTATCCTGATTTGGATTTTGCTAGAAGGATTAGAAATTATTAATAGTATTATTAATAATTAGAAATACAGAATTACCAAATAGGGAAGGAAGGAAAGAAGGAAAGGCAGAAGGAGAGATTTGTAAAATGTTCTAAAGAAAAATGGAATATAAATGAGATAGTAATCTATCCAATATGAAATAAACCTGACTTGACTGTAATACTTGACTGTAATTATTTCTACTTTCCTGCTAAATCTAGAAAGTAATAGCCAATTGTGGACTGAGACAGTACATTTCTTAACTTGCATTTAATATGTAAATGAATCATTCCAAACAATTATAATTACTATCTTTAGCGTGCTCTGGAAGCCATTTTGGATGCAGGAGAGCTTAGGTAGTTCATCCAGTCTTGTGGACTTTCCATCTCTCTCTGCTTGAGCCTTATGTTGGCTTGAGCCAATGGAGCCAAATGGATGATTGAATGGTGGATGATCGAATCATGCAGATGGAATATTACCGACAAGACACTCTGTGTTGGTACTGGGGTTTTAGAAAAGACCAAAAGTTCCATCCAACCTCTGCACAAATACTGTATTTATGGAATTGAGTTCAAAGGTCTATACAAGGCCATTATCAACTCTGTCCTGGACATCCAAGCCACATTTCATTCTGCTCACCCTTGGCTTTTCCAACACCACCTTCTTAAACCCAACCAAAGTGCCACTCTAGGAAGTTGCTACTGCCCAGTGTCAAAATTGCATGCAGAATTTCCTGGCTCAGTCTCAGGCTTCTGCAGGTAGGCCTAAGGCATCCTCCAGTTCTTTTGCCAGTCAGTGTTGACAATACTGAGCTAGATGGTCCAACGGTTTGACCTCTTCTCTTCCTCTTCCCCAATCCATCCTCTTAGCAAAAAATCATCAAATTGTATTTAACGTGCTGCTTACCTTACTTGAGGCACAACCAAGGCAGAAGTGGATGGATAGCAGAGTGGATTGTGGAGACCAAGGAGCTGATGGATTATTTATACGCCCTCCTCAAGCTTAAGTATGCATAGTAACTTATTCACATGTTCCAAAATAAGTCAAATGGAAACACCCTCTCCTTTTGTGGAACGGATGGCTTTTGCAATCCAAACCTGTTTGTGCAGCATCATCTGCATAGTCATAGTGCAAAAAAGAGAATATATTTTGGGACAAGGATGTTGTTTCAAACTGTCATCTTTGCTCATTTATTCATTCAAAGATAATTACTTAGACATTTATGATCAGAACCTCCTCATTTTTTCTCTGCAAATGACATTCATTTCCTTGACGTACCATTGCTAAAGCCAGGATCACATCTGGATATACTCCAGGAAAAGATCTCATGATAGCATAGGTACACGCACTGTTTGAAAGAGATGCACAAACCAGTTTCTTTCTGACAGATGTAATATTTCATGTAATATCCCATTACATTTATTTTTGTATCATTCTTGACTTTTCTTCTTAGACACAAAAAGGTAGGGGTATTTCATAGGCCACTTCTCCCAATGTACACGTTTTATACAAATTCTTTCCTTGATCTATGCCTTTTAATACCATTTGTGCATAATTATACACCTATATCCTCCCTTTCTCCCCTCTTGCCTGGGACCTAAAGCAGCTTGCGTGCTCTTCTTTCATTCTCAAGATAACCCTGTGAGTTCTAGGTTAGGTTGAGAGTCCGTGGCTAGCCCAAAGGCACCCGAGAAACTTCATGACTGAAGTCTAGAACATGACTCTCCTGAGCCCCAGCCCAGCCAAGCCACACCGAAAGCACATATTCTTCAAGCTGAATACAGCATCTCAAAATTCAAAGAACCATAGAACCCAAAGGATATCCGGGTTCTGATTTGTAAATTAATCTGGGATCTGGAAATTAGGTCTGATGACTTAAGAAGTGGACTGAATGAAAAGAGCTTGGAACTCAATCCCTTTGGACTTAGTGCCCCCACCCTTAAATACATTTAATGCACAGCACTTTATTCCTAGGAAATGGCAAAGGCCAAGTCGGTCAAATAGTTTGTTCTGACACTGGAGAACCAGTTGCTTATGGAAAGGCAACCGGTAGGGATCAATGCAATCGCACCCTGCTGCTTCCGTTCCCCAGCAATTCATATATAAAGGCATTTGACCTCAGATAACGAGGTTCTATCCATCCATCCATCCATCCAGCCTATATATCCAACTTGACTAGTAACCTTTGTGAGCTTTATCTTTCATGAATTGACTCATCTTTTAAAGTCATCTAAATCGGGGGCCATCACTAGAACTTGTACTAAATTCTATAGATAGACTATGTACCATGTGAAGAACACCTTCTTATCTTCCCTAAACATCCCACCGCTCAGCTTGATGAGAGGGGAGAGAAAAAAATGCTCTGCACAGCCACACCACCCGTGAGTACTCTTTTATAACATCCTCTGTCCTGGTTTTCTGCTAACACCTGAGTTCAGCTTATGCGATCTGGCAGCAGTCTTATAAAGAATGTAATATTAATAGTCCCTATCTTTTTCTGGATACCAAAGCACCAGGACTGCAACTTAGAAAATTTAGCTATATTGTGCCTGTACTCAAGTTTATACATGGTGATTGTTGTTATTATTAAATGAAATATTAAATTGATATTAAACTTATTCATTTCGAGAGTGCATAAAGCTCCTGCCAACTAGAGTTTGACAGGAAGTTAGCAATAGGTGCATCTCTGTTCAGTCATCCTTGGCAATATTTACTTCCTAGTGGATCGTGCAGTATTATTCCCTAATCCACAGCTTAGTTCATTTGCACCCTCCAGCCCAGCCGATGAAGCGCCTGGAGTTTCACATTCATTGTCACAGCACTCGTAATATCATGCCTCGGCATTCTCAACACTTTTCCAGTTGGGTTGGTTGTGGGAGGGAAGGAAGGAAGGAAGATGGCAGCTGGCTTAATAAGTGTGGTCTGTGGCAATACAACAGACTGGAATGGATACCAGTGCGTGCACGTACCCTAAACATTGGCCCCTGTAATAGCAAATTTAACTAGTGAGTGTCAACAGGATGGTAATAACAATGGAACCACTGAGAAACAAGAGGAAAAACCAACTAAAGGATAGCCAAAGTTATCTTCCTCTTCCTTCTCTTTCCTCCTATATTCTTTATTTACTTATTTTATACTGTTAATTTTAATTTTATATTATTGTATCTCAGTGTATTTTTTGTATTTTTGTATTTATTGGGAATTTATTATGTTCTATTGTATTTCAATGTATCTTATTGTGTTGTAAGCCACCCTGAGGCTTCGGCAAGGGGCGGCATAGAAATATAATAATAATAATAATAATAATAATAATAATAATAATAAT